>NC_060121.1:17801980-18114038 GCF_021461395.2 Schistocerca americana
CTAGAAGACTGACTGTTCCTATTGTCTACACTTTGAACCATTCCTGTGACAGTAGTTATAGATTCCGATGCTTCACTTCAGGTTTACTGTATCCCTCTGCCCTTTTTATTGACGATGAAACACAGAAATTGCATCGAAATTAAATAGAAAAGGCACAATGCCGACATAAGTACAAGAAGACTGACTCTTCTTACAGTCTATGTTTTGAACCATTCCTGTGACACTAGTTATAGATTCCGATGCTTCACTTCAGGTTTACTGAATCCCTCTGACCTTCTTATTGACGCTGAAACACAGAAATTGCATCGGAATTAAATACAAAAGGCACAATGCCGACTTAAGTACAAGAAGACTGACTCTTCTTACTGTCTATGATTTGAACCATTCCGGTGACACCTGTTATAGTTTCCGAGGCTTCACTTCAGGTTTACTGTATCAGTTGGACCTTCTTATTGACGATGAATCACAGAAATTGCCTCTGAATTAAATACAAAAGGCACAATGCCGACATAAGTACAAGAAGACTGACTCTTCTTTCTGACTATTATGTGAACATTTCCTGTGAGACCAGTTTTACATTCCGATGCTTTACTATATGTTTATTGTATTCCTTGGACCTTCTTATTGACGATGAAACACAGAAATTGCATCGGAATTAAGTACAAAAGGCACAATGCCGACTTAAGTACAAGAAGAATGACTCTTCTTACTGTCTATGTCTAGAACCATTCCTGTGACACTAGTTATAGATTCCGATGCTTCACTTCAGGTTTACTGTATCCCTCTGCCCTTCCTATTTACGATGAAACACAGAAATTCCATCTGAATTAAATACAAAAGGCACAATGCCGACTTAAGTACAAGAAGACCGACTTTTCCCACTGTCTATGTTTTGAACCATTCCTGTGACACTAGTTATAGATTCCGATGCTTCACTTCAGGTTCACTGTATTCCTCTCACCTTCTTATTGACGATGAAACACAGAAATTGCATCGGAATGAAATACAAAAGCACATTGCCGTCTTAACTGCAAGAGGACTGACTCTTCTCACTGTCTATGTTGTGAACCATTCCTGTGACACTAGTTATAGATTCCGATGCTTCGCTTTAGGTTTACTGTATCCCTTGGACCTTCTTATTGACGACGAAACACAGAAATTGCATCGGAATTAAATAGGAAAGGCACAATGCCGACTTCAGTACAAGAAGAATGACTGTTCCTATTGTCTACATTTTGAACCATTCCTGTGACACTAGTCATAGATTCCGATGCTTCACTTCAGGTTTACTGTATCCCTCTGCCCTTCTTATTGACGATGAAACACAGAAATTGCATCGAAATTAAATAGAAAAGGCACAATGCCGACTTAAGTACAAGAAGACTGACTCTTCTTACTGTCTATGATTTGAACCATGCCGGTGACACTAGTTCTAGTTTCCAAAGCTTCACTTCAGGTTTACTGTATCAGTTGGACCTTCTTATTGACGATGAATCACAGAAATTGCCTCTGAATTAAATACAAGAGGCACAATGCCGACTTAAATACAAGAAGACTGACTCTTCTTACTGTCTATGATTTGAACCATGCCGGTGACACTAGTTCTAGTTTCCGATGCTTCACTTCAGGTTTACTGTATCAGTTGGACCTTCTTATTTACGATGAAACACAGAAATTGCATCTGAATTAAATACAAAAGGCACAATGCCGACTTAAGTACAAGAAGTCTGACTCTTCTTACTGTCTATGTTTTGAACAATTCCTGTGACACTAGTTATAGATTCCGATGCTTCGCTTTAGGTTTACTGTATCCCTTGGACCTTCTTATTGACGACGAAACACAGAAATTGCATCGGAATTAAATAGGAAAGGCACAATGCCGACTTCAGTACAAGAAGACTGACTGTTCCTATTGTCTACATTTTGAACCATTCCTGTGACACTAGTCATAGATTCCGATGCTTCACTTCAGGTTTACTGTATCCCTCTGCCCTTCTTATTGACGATGAAACACAGAAACAGCATCGGAATTAAATGCAAAAGGCACAATGCCGACTTAAGTACAAGACGATTAACTCTTCTTACTGTCTATGTTTAGAACCATTCCTGTGACACTAGTTATAGATTCCGATGCTTCACTTCAGGTTTACTGTATCCCTCTGACCTTCCTATTTACGATGAAACAAAGAAATTGCATCTGAATTAAATACAAAAGGCACAATGCCGACTTAACTACAAGAATACCGACTCTTCCCACTGTCTATGTTTTGAACCATTCCTGTGACACTAGTTATAGATTCCGATGCTTCACTTCAGGTTCACTGTATTCCTCTCACCTTCTTATTGACGATGAAACACAGAAATTGCATCGGAATTAAATACAAAAGGCACAATGCCGTCTTAAGTACAAGAGGACTGACTCTTCTCACTGTCTATGTTGTGAACCATTCCTGTGACACTAGTTATAGATTCCGATGCTTCGCTTCAGGTTTACTGCATCCCTCGGACCTTCTTATTGACGACGAAACACAGATATTGCATCGGAATTAAATAGGAAAGGCACAATGCCGACTTCAGTACTAGAAGACTGACTGTTCCTATTGTCTACATTTTGAACCATTCCTGTGACAGTAGTTATAGATTCCGATGCTTCACTTCAGGTTTACTGTATCCCTCTGCCCTTTTTATTGACGATGAAACACAGAAATTGCATCGAAATTAAATAGAAAAGGCACAATGCCGACGTAAGTACAAGAAGACTGACTCTTCTTACAGTCTATGTTTTGAACCATTCCTGTGACACTAGTTATAGATTCCGATGCTTCACTTCAGGTTTACTGAATCCCTCTGACCTTCTTATTGACGCTGAAACACAGAAATTGCATCGGAATTAAATACAAAAGGTACAATGCCGACTTAAGTACAAGAAGACTGACTCTTCTTACTGTCTATGATTTGAACCATTCCGGTGACACTAGTTATAGTTTCCGATGCTTCACTTGAGGTTTACTGTATCAGTTGGACCTTCTTATTGACGATGAATCACAGAAATTGCCTCTGAATTGAATACAAAAGGCACAATGCCGACATAAGTACAAGAAGACTTACTCTTCTTACTGTCTATGTTTTGAACAATTCCTGTAACACTAGTTATAGATTCTGATGCTTCACTTCAGGTTTACTGTATCCCTTGGACCTTCTTATCGACAATGAAACACAGAAGATGCAACGGAATTAAATACAAGAGGCACAATGCCGACTTAAGTACAAGAAGACTGACTCTTCTTACTGTCTATGTTTTGAACCATTCCTGTGACACTAGTTATAGATTCCGATACTTCATTTTAGGTTTACTGTATCCCTCTGACCTTCTTATTGACGCTGAAACACAGAAATTGCATCGGAATTAAATAGAAAAGGCACAATGCCGACTTAAGTGCAAGAAGACTGACCCTTCCTACTGTCTATGCTTAGAACCATTCCGGTGACACTAGTTATAGATTCCGATGCTTCTCTTCAGGTTTACTGTATCCCTCTGACCTTCTTAAATACGATGAAACACAGAAATTGCATCTGAATTAAATACAAAAGGCACAATGCCGACTGAAGTACAAGAAGACTGGCTCTTCTTACTGTCTATGTTTTGAACAATTCCTGTGACAATAGTTATAGATTTCGATTCTTCCCTTCAGGTTTACTGATTCCCTCTGATCTACTTATTGACGATGAAACACAGAAACAGCATCGGAACTAATTACAAAAGATACAATGCTGAATTAAGTACAAGAAGACTGACTCTTCTTTCTGACTATTGTGAACATTTCCTATGGGACCAGTTTTTGTTTCCGATGCTTTACTATATGGTTATTGTATCCCTTGGACCTTCTTATTGACGATGAAACACAGAAATTGCATCGGAATTAAATACAAAAGGCACAATGCCGACTTAAGTACAAGAAGACTGACTCTTCTTACTGTCTATGTTTAGAACCATTCCTGTGACACTAGTTATAGATTCCGATGCTTCACTTCAGGTTTACTGTATCCCTCTGACCTTCTTATTTACGATGAAACACAGAAATTGCATCTGAATTAAATACAAAAGGCAGAATGCCGACTTAAGTACAAGAAGACCGACTCTTGACACTGTCTATGCTTTGAACCATTTCTGTGACACTAGTTATAGATTCCGATGCTTCACTTTTGGTTTACTGTATCCCTCTCACCTTCTTAATGACGATGAAACACAGCAATTGCATCGGAAGTACATACAAAAGGCACAATGCCGACTTAAGTACAAGAGGACTGATTGTTCCTATTGTCTATATTTTGAACCATTCCTGTGACACTAGTTATAGATTCCGATGCTTCACTTCAGGTTTACTGATTCCCTCTGATCTTCTTATTGACGATGAAACACAGAAACAGCATCGGAATTAGATGCAAAAGGCACAATGCTGACTTAAGTACAAGAAGACTGACTCTTCTTTCTGACTATTTTGTGAACATTTCCTGTGAGAAAAGTTTTAGATTCCGATGCTTTACTATATGTTTATTGTATTCCTTGGACCTTCTTACTGACGATGAAACACAGAAATTGCATCGGAATTAAATACAAAAGGCACAATGCCGACTTAAGTACAAGAAGAATGACTCTTCTTACTGTCTATGTTTAGAACCATTCCTGTGACACTAGTTATAGATTCCGATGCTTTACTTCAGGTTTACTGTATCCCTCTGACCTTCCTATTTACGATGAAACACAGAAATTCCATCTGAATTAAATACAAAAGGCACAATGCCGACTTAAGTACAAGAAGACCGACTCTTCCCACTGTCTATGTTTTGAACCATTCCTGTGACACTAGTTATAGATTCCGATGCTTCACTTCAGGTTCACTGTATTCCTCTCACCTTCTTATTGACGATGAAACACAGAAATTGCATCGGAATGAAATACAAAAGGCACAATGCCGTCTTAAGTGCAAGAGGACTGACTCTTCTCACTGTCTATGTTGTGAACCATTCCTGTGACACTAGTTATAGATTCCGATGCTTCGCTTCAGGTTTACTGCATCCCTTGGACCTTCTTATTGTCGACGAAACACAGAAATTGCATCGGAATTAAATTGGAAAGGCACAATGCCGACTTCAGTACAAGAAGACTGACTGTTCCTATTGTCTACATTTTGAACTATTCCTGTGACACTAGTCATAGATTCCGATGCTTCACTTCAGGTTTACTGTATCCCTCTGCCCTTCTTATTGACGATGAAACACAGAAATTGCATCGGAATTAAATAGAAAAGGCACAATGCCGACTTAAGTACAAGAAGACTGACTCTTCCTACTGTCTATGTTTTAACCATTCCTATGACACTAGTTATAGATTCCGATGCTTCACTTCAGGTTTACTGATTCCCTCTGATCTTCTTATTGACGATGAAACACAGAAACAGCATCGGAATTAAATGCAAAAGGCACAATGCCGACTTAAGTACAAGACGATTGACTCTTCTTACTGTCTATGTTTAGAACCATTCCTGTGACACTAGTTATAGATTCCGATGCTTCACTTCAGGTTTACTGTATCCCTCTAACCTTCCTATTTATGATGAAACAAAGAAATTGCATCTGAATTAAATACAAAAGGCACAATGCCGACTTAACTACAAGAAAACCGACTCTTCCCACTGTCTATGTTTTGAACCATTCCTGTGACACTAGTTATAGATTCCGATGCTTCACTTCAGGTTCACTGTATTCCTCTTACCTTCTTATTGACGATGAAACACAGAAATTGCATCGGAATTAAATACAAAAGGCACAATGCCGTCTTAAGTACAAGAGGACTGACTCTTCTCACTGTCTATGTTGTGAACCATTCCTGTGACACTAGTTATAGATTCCGATGCTTCGCTTCAGGTTTACTGCATCCCTTGGACCTTCTTATTGACGACGAAACACAGAAATTGCATCGGAATTAAATAGGAAAGGCACAATGCCGACTTAAGTACAAGAAGACTGACTCTTCTTACAGTCTATGTTTTGAACCATTCCTGTGACACTAGTTATAGATTCCGATGCTTCACTTCAGGTTTACTGATTCCCTCTGATCTTCTTATTGACGATGAAACACAGAAACAGCATCGGAATTAAATACAAAAGGCACAATGCCGACTCAAATACAAGATGACTGGCTCATCTTACTCTCTATGTTTTGAGCCTTTCCTGTGAGACCGGTTTTAGATTCCGATGCTTCACTTCAGATTTACTGTATCCCTTGGAACTTCTTATTGACGACGAAACACAGAAATTGCATCGGAATTAAATAGAAAAGGCACAATGCCGACTTAAGTAAAGGAAGACTGTCTCTTCCAACTGCCTATGTTTAGAACCATTCCGGTGACACTAGTTATAGTTTGCGATGCTTCACTTCAGGTTTACTGTATCAGTTGGACCTTCTTATTGACGATGAAACACAGAAATTACCTCTGAATTAAATACAAAAGGCACAATGCCGACTTAAGTACAAGAAGACTTATTCTCCTTACTGTCTATGTTTTAAACAATTCCTGTGACACTAGTTACAGATTCCAATGCTTCACTTCAGGTTTACTGTATCCCTTGGACCTTCTTATCGACGATGAAACACAGAAATTGCATCGGAATTAAATAGAAAAGGCACAATGCCGACTTAAGTACAAGAAGACTGACTCTTCCTACTGTCTATGTTTTAACCATTCCTATGACACTAGTTATAGATTCCGATGCTTCACTTCAGGTTTACTGATTCTCTCTGATCTTCTTATTGACGATGAAACACAGAAACAGCATCGGGATTAAATACAAAAGGCACAATGCTGACTTAAGTACAAGAAGACTGACTCTTCTTTCTGACTATTTTGTGAACATTTCCTGTGAGACCAGTTTCAGATTCCGATGCTTCACTATATGTTTATTGTATCCCTTGGACCTTTTTGTTGACGATGAAACACAGAAATTGCATCGGAATTAAATACAAAAGGCAAAATGCGGACTTAAGTACAAGAAGACTGACTCCTCCTACTGTCTATGTTTTAACCATTCCTGTGACACTAGTTATAGATTCCGATGCTTCACTTCAGGATTACTGTATCGATCTGCCCTTCTTATTGACGATGAAACACAGAAATTGCATAGGAATTAAATATAAAAGGCACAATGCCGACTCAAATACAAGATGACTGGCTCATCTTACTCTCTATGTTTTGAACCTTTCCTGTGAGACCGGCTTTAGATTCCGATGCTTCACTTCAGGTTTACTGTATCCCTTGGACCTTCTTATCTACGATGAAACACAGAAATTGCATCGGAATTAAATACAAAAGGCACAATGCCGACGTAAGTACAAGAAGGCTGCCTCTTCTTACTGTCTATGTTTAGAACCATTCCTGTGACACTAGTTATATATTCCGATGCTTCACTTCAGGTTTACTGTATCCCTCTGACCTTCTTATTTACGATGAAACACAGAAATTGCATCTGAATTAAATACAAAAGGCACAATGCCGACTGAAGTACAAGAAGACTGGCTCTTCTTACTGTCTATGTTTTGAACAATTCCTGTGACACTAGTTATAGATTTCGATTCTTCCCTTCAGGTTTACTGATTCCCTCTGATCTTCTTATTGACGATAAAACACAGAAACAGCATCGGAACTAAATACAAAAGGCACAATGCTGACTTACGTACAAGAAGACTGACTCTTCTTACTGTCTATGTTTAGAACCATTCCTGTGACACTAGTTATAGATTCCGATGCTTCACTTCAGGTTTACTGTATCCCACTGACATTCTTATTTACGATGAAACACAGAAATTGCATCTGAATTTAATACAAAAGGCACAATGCCGACTTAAGTACAAGAAGACTGACTCTTCTTACTGTCTATGTTTGGAACCATTCCTGTGACACTAGTTATAGATTCCGATGCTTCACTTCAGGTTTACTGTATGCCTCTGACCTTCTTATTTACGATGTAACACAGAAATTGCATCGGAATTAAATACAAAAGGCAAAATGCTGACTTAAGTACAAGAAGACTGACTCTTCTTACTGTCTATGATTTGAACCATTCCGGTAACACTAGTTATAGTTTCCGATGCTTCACTTCAGGTTTACTGTATCAGTTCGACCTTCTTATTGACGATGAATTACAGAAATTGCCTCTGAATTAAATTCAAAAGGCACAATGCCGACTTAAGTACAAGAAGACTTACTCTTCGTACTGTCTATGTTTTGAACAATTCCTGTGACACTAGTTGTAGTTTCGATGCTTCACGTCAGGTTTACTGTATCCCTTGGACCTTCTTATCGACGATGAAACACAGAAATTGCAACGGAATTAAATACAAGAGGCACAATGCCGACTTAAGAACAAGAAGACTGACTCTTCTTACTGTCTATGTTTTGAACCATTCCTGTGACACTAGTTATAGATTCCGATACTTCATTTTAGGTTTACTGTATCCCTCTGACCTTCTTATTGACGCTGAAACACAGAAATTGCATCGGAATTAAATAGAAAAGGCACAATGCCGACTTAAGTACAAGAAGACTGACCCTTCCTACTGTCTATGTTTTAACCATTCCTGTGACACTAGTTATAGATTCCGATGCTTCACTTCAGGTTTACTGCATCCCTCTGCCCTTCTTATTGACGATGAAACACAGAAATTGCATCGAAATTAAATAGAAAACGCACAATGCCGACTTAAGTACAAGAAGACTGACTCTTCTTACTGTCTATGTTTTGAACCATACCTGTGACACTAGTTATAGATTCCGATGCTTCACTTCAGGTTTACTGATTCCCTCTGATCTTCTTATTGACGATGAAACACAGAAACAGCATCGGAATTAAATACAAAAGGCACAATGCCGACTCAAATACAAGATGACTGGCTCATCTTACTCTCTATGTTTTGAGCCTTTCCTGTGAGACCGGTTTTAGATTCCGATGCTTCACTTCAGATTTACTGTATCCCTTGGAACTTCTTATTGACGACGAAACACAGAAATTGCATCGGAATTAAGTAGAAAAGGCACAATGCCGACTTAAGTAAAGGAAGACTGTCTCTTTCAACTGTCTATGTTTAGAACCATTCCGGTGACACTAGTTATAGTTTGCGATGCTTCACTTCAGGTTTACTGTATCAGTTGGACCTTCTTATTGACGATGAAACTCAGAAATTACCTCTGAATTAAATACAAAAGGCACAATGCCGACTTAACTACAAGAAGACTTATTCTTCTTACTGTCTATGTTTTGAACAATTCCTGTGACACTAGTTATAGATTCCAATGCTTCACTTCTGGTTTACTGTATCCCTTGGACCTTCGTATCGACGATGAAACACAGAAATTGCACCGGAATTAAATACAAGAGGCACAATGGCGACTTATGTACAAGAAGACTGACTCTTCTTACTGTCTATGTTTTGAACCATTCCTGTGACACTAGTTATAGATTCCGATACTTCATTTTACGTTTACTGTATCCCTTGGACCTTCTTATTGACGACGAAACATAGAAATTGCATCGGAATTAAATAGAAAAGGCACAATGCCGACTTAAGTACAAGAAGACTGACTCTTCCTACTGTCTATGTTTTAACCATTCCTATGACACTAGTTATAGATTCCGATGCTTCACTTCAGGTTTACTGATTCCCTCTGATCTTCTTATTGACGATGAAACACAGAAACAGCATCGGAATTAAATGCAAAAGGCACAATGCCTACTTAAGTACAAGACGATTGACTCTTCTTACTGTCTATGTTTAGAACCATTCCTGTGACACTAGTTGTAGATTCCGATGCTTCACTTCAGGTTCACTGTATTCCTCTCACCTTCTTATTGACGATGAAACACAGAAATTGCATCGGAATTAAATACAAAAGGCACAATGCCGTCTTAAGTACAAGAGGACTGACTCTTCTCACTGTCTATGTTGTGAACCATTCCTGTGACACTAGTTATAGATTCCGATGCTTCGCTTCAGGTTTACTGCATCCCTTGGACCTTCTTATTGACGACGAAACACAGAAATTGCATCGGAATTAAATAGGAAAGGCACAATGCCGACTTCAGTACTAGAAGACTGACTGTTTCTATTGTCTACATTTTGAACCATTCCTGTGACAGTAGTTATAGATTCCGATGCTTCACTTCAGGTTTACTGTATCCCTCTGCCCTTCTTATTGACGATGAAACACAGAAATTGCATCGAAATTAAATAGAAAAGGCACAATGCCGACTTAAGTACAAGAAGACTGACTCTTCTTACAGTCTATGTTTTGAACCATTCCTGTGACACTAGTTATAGATTCCGATGCTTCACTTCAGGTTTACTGATTCCCTCTGATCTTCTTATTGACGATGCAACACAGAAACAGAATCGGAATTAAATACAAAAGGCACAATGCCGACTCAAATACAAGATGACTGGCTCATCTTACTCTCTATGTTTTGAGCCTTTCCTGTGAGACCGGTTTTAGATTCCGATGCTACACTTCAGATTTACTGTATCCCTTGGAACTTCTTATTGACGACGAAACACAGAAATAGCATCGAAATTAAATAGAAAAGGCACAATGCCGACTTAAGTAAAGGAAGACTGTCTCTCCCAACTGTCTATGTTTAGAACCATTCCGGTGACACTAGTTATAGTTTGCGATGCTTCACTTCAGTTTTACTGTATCAGTTGGACCTTCTTATTGACGATGAAACACAGAAATTACCTCTGAATTAAATACGAAAGGCACAATGCCGACTTAAGTACAAGAAGACTTATTCTTCTTACTGTCTATGTTTTGAACAATTCCTGTGACACTAGTTATAGATTCCAATGCTTCACTTCAGGTTTACTGTATCCCTTGGACCTTCTTATCGACGATGAAACACAGAAATTGCAACGGAATTAAATACAAGAGGCACAATGGCGACTTAAGTACAGGAAGACTGACTCTTCTTACTGTCTATGTTTTGAACCATTCCTGTGACACTAGTTATAGATTCCGATACTTCATTTTAGGTTTACTGTATCCCTTGGACCTTCTTATTGACGACGAAACACAGAAATTGCATCGGAATTAAATAGAAAAGGCACAATGCCGACTTAAGTACAAGAAGACTGACTCTTCCTACTGTCTATGTTTTAACCATTCCTATGACACTAGTTATAGATTCCGATGCTTCACTTCAGGTTTACTGATTCTCTCTGATCTTCTTATTGACGATGAAACACAGAAACAGCATCGGAATTAAATACAAAAGGCAAAATGCGGACTTAAGTACAAGAAGACTGACTACTCCTACTGTCTATGTTTTAACCATTCCTGTGACACTAGTTATAGATTCCGATGCTTCACTTCAGGATTACTGTATCGATCTGCCCTTCTTATTGACGATGAAACACAGAAATTGCATAGGAATTAAATACAAAAGGCACAATGCCGACTCAAATACAAGATGACTGGCTCATCTTACTCTCTATGTTTTGAACCTTTCCTGTGAGACCGGTTTTAGATTCCGATGCTTCACTTCAGGTTTACTGTATCCCTTGGACCTTCTTATCTACGATGAAACACAGAAATTGCATCGGAATTAAATACAAAAGGCACAATGCCGACTTAAGTGCAAGAAGGCTGCCTCTTCTTACTGTCTATGTTTTGAACAATTCCTGTGACACTAGTTATAGATTTCGATTCTTCCCTTCAGGTTTACTGATTCCCTCTGATCTTCTTATTGACGATGAAACACAGAAACAGCAACGGAACTAAATACAAAAGGCACAATGCTGACTTAAGTACAAGAAGACTGACTCTTCTTACTGTCTATGTTTAGAACCATTCCTGTGACACTAGTTATAGATTCCGATGCTTCACTTCAGGTTTAATGTATCCCACTGACCTTCTTATTTACGATGAAACACAGAAATTGCATCTGAATTAAATAAAAAAGGCACAATGCCGACTTAAGTAGAAGAAGACTGACTCTTCTTACTGTCTATGTTTAGAACCATTCCTGTGACACTAGTTATAGATTCCGATGCTTCACTTCAGGTTTACTGTATGCCTCTGACCTTCTTATTTACGATGTAACACAGAAATTGCATCGGAATTAAATACAAAAGGCAAAATGCCGACTTAAGTACAAGAAGACTGACTCTTCTTACTGTCTATGATTTGAACCATTCCGGTGACACTAGTTATAGTTTCCGATGCTTCACTTCAGGTTTACTGTATCAGTTGGACCTTCTTATTGACGATGAATCACAGAAATTGCCTCTGAATTAAATTCAAAAGGCACAATGCCGACTTAAGTACAAGAAGACTTACTCTTCGTACTGTCTATGTTTTGAACAATTCCTGTGACACTAGTTGTAGATTTTGATGCTTCACTTCAGGTTTACTGTATCCCTTGGACCTTCTTATCGACGATGAAACACAGAAATTGCAACGGAATTAAATACAAGAGGCACAATGCCGACTTAAGAACAAGAAGACTGACTCTTCTTACTGTCTATGTTTTGAACCATTCCTGTGACACTAGATATAGATTCCGATACTTCATTTTAGGTTTACTGCATCCCTCTGACCTTCTTATTGACGCTGAAACACAGAAATTGCATCGGAATTAATTAGAAAAGGCACAATGCCGACTTAAGTACAAGAAGACTGACCCTTCCTACTGTCTATGTTTTAACCATTCCTGTGACACTAGTTATAGATTCCGATGCTTCACTTCAGGTTTACTGTATCCCTCTGCCCTTCTTATTGACAATGAAACACAGAAATTGCATCGAAATTAAATAGAAAACGCACAATGCCGACTTAAGTACAAGAAGACTGACTCTTCTTACTGTCTATGTTTTGAACCATTCCTGTGACACTAGTTATAGATTCCGATGCTTCACTTCAGGTTTACTGATTCCCTCTGATCTTCTTATTGACGATGAAACACAGAAACAGCATCGGAATTAAATACAAAAGGCACAATGCCGACTCAAATACAAGATGACTGGCTCATCTTACTCTCTATGTTTTGAGCCTTTCCTGTGAGTCCGGTTTTAGATTCCGATGCTTCACTTCAGATTTACTGTATCCCTTGGAACTTCTTATTGACGACGAAACACAGAAATTGCATCGGAATTAAGTAGAAAAGGCACAATGCCGACTTAAGTAAAGGAAGACTGTCTCTTCCAACTGCCTATGTTTAGAACCATTCCGGTGACACTAGTTTGCGATGCTTCACTTCAGGTTTACTGTATCAGTTGGACCTTCTTATTGACGATGAAACTCAGAAATTACCTCTGAATTAAATACAAAAGGCACAATGCCGACTTAACTACAAGAAGACTTATTCTTCTTACTGTCTATGTTTTGAACAATTCCTGTGACACTAGTTATAGATTCCAATGCTTCACTTCTGGTTTACTGTATCCCTTGGACCTTCGTATCGACGATGAAACACAGAAATTGCACCGGAATTAAATACAAGAGGCACAATGGCGACTTATGTACAAGAAGACTGACTCTTCTTACTGTCTATGTTTTGAACCATTCCTGTGACACTAGTTATAGATTCCGATACTTCATTTTACGTTTACTGTATCCCTTGGACCTTCTTATTGACGACGAAACACAGAAATTGCATCGGAATTAAATAGAAAAGGCACAATGCCGACTTAAGTACAAGAAGACTGACTCTTCCTACTGTCTATGTTTTAACCATTCCTATGACACTAGTTATAGATTCCGATGCTTCACTTCAGGTTTACTGATTCCCTCTGATCTTCTTATTGACGATGAAACACAGAAACAGCATCGGAATTAAATGCAAAAGGCACAATGCCTACTTAAGTACAAGACGATTGACTCTTCTTACTGTCTATGTTTAGAACCATTCCTGTGACACTAGTTGTAGATTCCGATGCTTCACTTCAGGTTCACTGTATTCCTCTCACCTTCTTATTGACGATGAAACACAGAAATTGCATCGGAATTAAATACAAAAGGCACAATGCCGTCTTAAGTACAAGAGGACTGACTCTTCTCACTGTCTATGTTGTGAACCATTCCTGTGACACTAGTTATAGATTCCGATGCTTCGCTTCAGGTTTACTGCATCCCTTGGACCTTCTTATTGACGACGAAACACAGAAATTGCATCGGAATTAAATAGGAAAGGCACAATGCCGACTTCAGTACTAGAAGACTGACTGTTTCTATTGTCTACATTTTGAACCATTCCTGTGACAGTAGTTATAGATTCCGATGCTTCACTTCAGGTTTACTGTATCCCTCTGCCCTTCTTATTGACGATGAAACACAGAAATTGCATCGAAATTAAATAGAAAAGGCACAATGCCGACTTAAGTACAAGAAGACTGACTCTTCTTACAGTCTATGTTTTGAACCATTCCTGTGACACTAGTTATAGATTCCGATGCTTCACTTCAGGTTTACTGATTCCCTCTGATCTTCTTATTGACGATGCAACACAGAAACAGAATCGGAATTAAATACAAAAGGCACAATGCCGACTCAAATACAAGATGACTGGCTCATCTTACTCTCTATGTTTTGAGCCTTTCCTGTGAGACCGGTTTTAGATTCCGATGCTACACTTCAGATTTACTGTATCCCTTGGAACTTCTTATTGACGACGAAACACAGAAATAGCATCGAAATTAAATAGAAAAGGCACAATGCCGACTTAAGTAAAGGAAGACTGTCTCTCCCAACTGTCTATGTTTAGAACCATTCCGGTGACACTAGTTATAGTTTGCGATGCTTCACTTCAGTTTTACTGTATCAGTTGGACCTTCTTATTGACGATGAAACACAGAAATTACCTCTGAATTAAATACGAAAGGCACAATGCCGACTTAAGTACAAGAAGACTTATTCTTCTTACTGTCTATGTTTTGAACAATTCCTGTGACACTAGTTATAGATTCCAATGCTTCACTTCAGGTTTACTGTATCCCTTGGACCTTCTTATCGACGATGAAACACAGAAATTGCAACGGAATTAAATACAAGAGGCACAATGGCGACTTAAGTACAGGAAGACTGACTCTTCTTACTGTCTATGTTTTGAACCATTCCTGTGACACTAGTTATAGATTCCGATACTTCATTTTAGGTTTACTGTATCCCTTGGACCTTCTTATTGACGACGAAACACAGAAATTGCATCGGAATTAAATAGAAAAGGCACAATGCCGACTTAAGTACAAGAAGACTGACTCTTCCTACTGTCTATGTTTTAACCATTCCTATGACACTAGTTATAGATTCCGATGCTTCACTTCAGGTTTACTGATTCTCTCTGATCTTCTTATTGACGATGAAACACAGAAACAGCATCGGAATTAAATACAAAAGGCAAAATGCGGACTTAAGTACAAGAAGACTGACTACTCCTACTGTCTATGTTTTAACCATTCCTGTGACACTAGTTATAGATTCCGATGCTTCACTTCAGGATTACTGTATCGATCTGCCCTTCTTATTGACGATGAAACACAGAAATTGCATAGGAATTAAATACAAAAGGCACAATGCCGACTCAAATACAAGATGACTGGCTCATCTTACTCTCTATGTTTTGAACCTTTCCTGTGAGACCGGTTTTAGATTCCGATGCTTCACTTCAGGTTTACTGTATCCCTTGGACCTTCTTATCTACGATGAAACACAGAAATTGCATCGGAATTAAATACAAAAGGCACAATGCCGACTTAAGTGCAAGAAGGCTGCCTCTTCTTACTGTCTATGTTTTGAACAATTCCTGTGACACTAGTTATAGATTTCGATTCTTCCCTTCAGGTTTACTGATTCCCTCTGATCTTCTTATTGACGATGAAACACAGAAACAGCAACGGAACTAAATACAAAAGGCACAATGCTGACTTAAGTACAAGAAGACTGACTCTTCTTACTGTCTATGTTTAGAACCATTCCTGTGACACTAGTTATAGATTCCGATGCTTCACTTCAGGTTTAATGTATCCCACTGACCTTCTTATTTACGATGAAACACAGAAATTGCATCTGAATTAAATAAAAAAGGCACAATGCCGACTTAAGTAGAAGAAGACTGACTCTTCTTACTGTCTATGTTTAGAACCATTCCTGTGACACTAGTTATAGATTCCGATGCTTCACTTCAGGTTTACTGTATGCCTCTGACCTTCTTATTTACGATGTAACACAGAAATTGCATCGGAATTAAATACAAAAGGCAAAATGCCGACTTAAGTACAAGAAGACTGACTCTTCTTACTGTCTATGATTTGAACCATTCCGGTGACACTAGTTATAGTTTCCGAAGCTTCACTTCAGGTTTACTGTATCAGTTGGACCTTCTTATTGACGATGAATCACAGAAATTGCCTCTGAATTAAATTCAAAAGGCACAATGCCGACTTAAGTACAAGAAGACTTACTCTTCGTACTGTCTATGTTTTGAACAATTCCTGTGACACTAGTTGTAGATTTTGATGCTTCACTTCAGGTTTACTGTATCCCTTGGACCTTCTTATCGACGATGAAACACAGAAATTGCAACGGAATTAAATACAAGAGGCACAATGCCGACTTAAGAACAAGAAGACTGACTCTTCTTACTGTCTATGTTTTGAACCATTCCTGTGACACTAGATATAGATTCCGATACTTCATTTTAGGTTTACTGCATCCCTCTGACCTTCTTATTGACGCTGAAACACAGAAATTGCATCGGAATTAATTAGAAAAGGCACAATGCCGACTTAAGTACAAGAAGACTGACCCTTCCTACTGTCTATGTTTTAACCATTCCTGTGACACTAGTTATAGATTCCGATGCTTCACTTCAGGTTTACTGTATCCCTCTGCCCTTCTTATTGACAATGAAACACAGAAATTGCATCGAAATTAAATAGAAAACGCACAATGCCGACTTAAGTACAAGAAGACTGACTCTTCTTACTGTCTATGTTTTGAACCATTCCTGTGACACTAGTTATAGATTCCGATGCTTCACTTCAGGTTTACTGATTCCCTCTGATCTTCTTATTGACGATGAAACACAGAAACAGCATCGGAATTAAATACAAAAGGCACAATGCCGACTCAAATACAAGATGACTGGCTCATCTTACTCTCTATGTTTTGAGCCTTTCCTGTGAGTCCGGTTTTAGATTCCGATGCTTCACTTCAGATTTACTGTATCCCTTGGAACTTCTTATTGACGACGAAACACAGAAATTGCATCGGAATTAAGTAGAAAAGGCACAATGCCGACTTAAGTAAAGGAAGACTGTCTCTTCCAACTGCCTATGTTTAGAACCATTCCGGTGACACTAGTTTGCGATGCTTCACTTCAGGTTTACTGTATCAGTTGGACCTTCTTATTGACGATGAAACACAGAAATTACGTCTGAATTAAATACAAAAGGCACAATGCCGACTTAAGTACAAGAAGACTTATTCTTCTTACTGTCTATGTTTTGAACAATTCCTGTGACACTAGTTATAGATTCCAATGCTTCACTTCTGGTTTACTGTATCCCTTGGACCTTCTTATCGACGATGAAACACAGAAATTGCAACGGAATTAAATACAAGAGGCACAATGGCGACTTAAGTACAAGAAGACTGACTCTTCTTACTGTCTATGTTTTGAACCATTCCTGTGACACTAGTTATAGATTCCGATACTTCATTTTAGGTTTACTGTATCCCTTGGACCTTCTTATTGACGACGAAACACAGAAATTGCATCGGAATTAAATAGAAAAGGCACAATGCCGACTTAAGTACAAGAAGACTGACTCTTCCTACTGTCTATGTTTTAACCATTCCTATGACACTAGTTATAGATTCCGATGCTTCACTTCAGGTTTACTGATTCCCTCTGATCTTCTTATTGACGATGAAACACAGAAATTGCATCGGAATTAAATAGAAAAGGCACAATGCCGACTTAAGTACAAGACGATTGACTCTTCTTACTGTCTATGTTTAGAACCATTCCTGTGACACTAGTTATAGATTCCGATGCTTCACTTCAGGTTTACTGTATCCCTCTGACCTTCCTATTTACGATGAAACAAAGAAATTGCATCTGAATTAAATACAAAAGGCACAATGCCGACTTAACTACAAGAAGACCGACTCTTCCCACTGTCTATGTTTTGAACCATTCCTGTGACACTAGTTATAGATTCCGATGCTTCACTTCAGGTTCACAGTATTCCTCTCACCTTCTTATTGACGATGAAACACAGAAATTGCATCGGAATTAAATACAAAAGGCACAATGCCGTCTTAAGTACAAGAGGACTGACACTTCTCACTGTCTATGTTGTGAACCATTCCTGTGACACTAGTTATAGATTCCGATGCTTCGCTTCAGGTTTACTGCATCCCTTGGACCTTCTTATTGACGACGAAACACAGAAATTGCATCGGAATTAAATAGGAAAGGCACAATGCCGACTTCAGTACTAGAAGACTGACTGTTCCTATTGTCTACATTTTGAACCATTCCTGTGACAGTAGTTATAGATTCCGATGCTTCACTTCAGGTTTACTGTATCCCTCTGCCCTTCTTATTGACGATGAAACACAGAAATTGCATCGAAATTAAATAGAAAAGGCACAACGCCGACTTAAGTACAAGAAGACTGACTCTTCTTACAGTCTATGTTTTGAACCATTCCTGTGACACTAGTTATAGATTCCGATGCTTCACTTCAGGTTTACTGATTCCCTCTGATCTTCTTATTGACGATGAAACACAGAAACAGCATCGGAATTAAATACAAAAGGCACAATGCCGACTCAAATAGAAGATGACTGGCTCATCTTACTCTCTATGTTTTGAGCCTTTCCTGTGAGACCGGTTTTAGATTCCGATGCTTCACTTCAGATTTACTGTATCCCTTGGAACTTCTTATTGACGACGAAACACAGAAATTGCATCGGAATTAAATAGAAAAGGCACAATGCCGACTTAAGTAAAGGAAGACTGTCTCTTCCAACTGTCTATGTCTTGAATCATTCCTGTGACACTAGTTATACATTCCGATGCTTCACTTCTGGTTTACTGTATCCCTTGGACCTTCTTATCAACGATGAAACACAGAAATTGCAACGGAATTAAATACAAGAGGCACAATGGCGACTTAAGTACAAGAAGACTGACTCTTCTTACTGTCTATGTTTTGAACCATTCCTGTGACACTAGTTATAGATTCCGATACTTCATTTTAGGTTTACTGTGTCCCTTGGACCTTCTAATTGACGACGAAACACAGAAATTGCATCGGAATTAAATAGAAAAGGCACAATGCCGACATAAGTACAAGAAGACTGACTCTTCCTACTGTCTATGTTTTAACCATTCCTATGACACTAGTTATAGATTCCGATGCTTCACTTCAGGTTTACTGATTCCCTCTGATCTTCTTATTGACGATGAAACACAGAAACAGCATCGGAATTAAATGCAAAAGGCACAATGCCGACTTAAGTACAAGACGATTGACTCTTCTTACTGTCTATGTTTAGAACCATTCCTGTGACACTAGTTATAGATTCCGATGCTTCACTTCAGGTTCACTGTATTCCTCTCACCTTCTTATTGACGATGAAACACAGAAATTGCATCGGAACTAAATACAAAAGGCACAATGCCGTCTTAAGTACAAGAGGACTGACTCTTCTCACTGTCTAAGTTGTGAACCATTCCTGTGACACTAGTTATAGATTCCGATGCTTCGCTTCAGGTTTACTGCATCCCTTGGACCTTCTTATTGACGACGAAACACAGAAATTGCATCGGAATTAAATAGGAAAGGCACAATGCCGACTTCAGTACTAGAAGACTGACTGTTCCTATTGTCTACATTTTGAACCATTCCTGTGACAGTAGTTATAGATTCCGATGCTTCACTTCAGGTTTACTGTATCCCTCTGCCCTTCTTATTGACGATGAAACACAGAAATTGCATCGAAATTAAATAGAAAAGGCACAATGCCGACATAAGTACAAGAAGACTGACTCTTCTTACAGTCTATGTTTTGAACCATTCCTGTGACACTAGTTATAGATTCCGATGCTTCACTTCAGGTTTACTGAATCCCTCTGACCTTCTTATTGACGCTGAAACACAGAAATTGCATCAGAATTAAATACAAAAGGCACAATTCCGACTTAAGAACAAGAAGACTGACTCTTCTTACTGTCTATGATTTGAACCATTCCGATGACACTAGTTATAGTTTCCGATGCTTCACTTCAGGTTTACTGTATCAGTTGGACCTTCTTATTGACGATGAATCACAGAAATTGCCTCTGAATTAAATACAAAAGGCACAATGCCGACATAAGTACAAGAAGACTTACTCTTCTTACTGTCTATGTTTTGAACAATTCCTGTAACACTAGTTATAGATTCTGATGCTTCACTTCAGGTTTACTGTATCCCTTGGACTTTCCTATCGACGGTGAAACACAGAAGATGCAACGGAATTAAATACAAGAGGCACAATGCCGACTTAAGTACAAGAAGACTGACCCTTCCTACTGTCTATGTTTTAACCATTCCTGTGACACTAGTTATAGATTCCGATGCTTCACTTCAGGTTTACTGTATCCCTTTGCCCTTCTTATTGACGATGAAACACAGAAATTGCATCGGAATTAAATAGAAAAGGCACAATGCCGACTTAAGTACAAGAAGACTGACCCTTCCTACTGTCTATGTTTTAACCATTCCTGTGACACTAGTTATAGATTCCGATGCTTCACTTCAGGTTTACTGTATCCCTTTGCCCTTCTTATTGACGATGAAACACAGAAACTGCATCGAAATTAAATAGAAAACGCACAATGCCGACTTAAGTACAAGAAGACTGACTCTTCTTACTGTCTATGATTTGAACCATTCCTGTGACACTAGTTATAGATTCCGATGCTTCACTTCAGGTTTACTGATTCCCTCTGATCTTCTTATTGACGATGAAACACAGAAACAGCATCGGAATTAAATGCAAATGGCACAATGCTGACTTAAGTACAAGAAGACTGATACTTCTTTCTGACTATTATGTGAACATTTCATGTGAGACCAGTTTTAGATTCCGATGCTTTACTATATGTTTATTGTATTCCTTGGACCTTCTTATTGACGATGAAACACAGAAATTGCATCGGAATTAAATACAAAAGGCACAATGCCGACTTAAGTACAAGAAGAATGACTCTTCTTACTGTCTATGTCTAGAACCATTCCTGTGACACTAGTTATAGATTCCGATGCTTCACTTCAGGTTTACTGTATCCCTCTGCCCTTCTTATTGACGATGAAGCACAGAAATTGCATCGAAATTGAATAGAAAAGGCACAATGCCGCCTTAAGTACAAGAAGACTGACTCTTCTTACTGTCTAAGATTTGAACCATTCCGGTGACACTAGTTATAGTTTCCGATGCTTCACTTCAGGTTTACTGTATCAGTTGGACCTTCGTATTGACGATGAATCACAGAAATTGCCTCTGAATTAAATACAAGAGGCACAATGCCGACTTAAGTACAAGAAGACTGACTCTTCTTACTGTCTATATTTTGAACCACGGATGTGACACTAGTTATAGATTCCGATGCTTCACTTCATGTTTACTGTATCCCTTGGTCCTTCTTATTAATGATGAAACACAGAAATTGCATCGGAATTAAATACGAAAGGCACAATGCCGAATTAAGTACAAGAAGACTTACTCTTCTTACTGACTATTTTGCGAACATTTCCTGTGAGACCAGTTTTAGATTCCGATGCTTCACTATATGTTTACTGTATCCCTTGGACCTTCTTGTTGACGATGAAACACAGAAATTGCATCGGAATTAAATACAAAAGGCACAATGCCGACTTAAGTACAAGAAGACTGACTCCTCCTACTGTCTATGTTTTAACCATTCCTTTGACACTAGTTGTAAATTCCGATGCTTCACTTCAGGTTTACTGTATCCCTCTGCCCTTCTTATTGACGATGAAACACAGAAATTGCATAGGAATTAAATACAAAAATCACAATGCCGACTCAAATACAAGATGACTGGCTCATCTTACTCTCTATGTTTTGAACCTTTCCTGTGAGACCGGTTTTAGATTCCGATGCTTCACTTCCGGTTTACTGAATCCCTTGGACCTTCTTATTGACGACGAAACACAGAAATTGCATCGGAATGAAATAGAAAAGCCACAATGCCGACTTAAGTAAAGGAAGACTGACTCTTCCAACTGTCTATGCTTAGAACCATTCCGGTGACACTAGTTATAGTTTCCGATGCTTCACTTCAGGTTTACTGTATCAGTTGGACCTTCTTATTGACGATGAAACACAGAAATTGCCTCTGAATTAAATACAAAAGGCACAATGCAGAATTAAGTACAAGCAGACTTACTCTTCTTACCGTTTATGTTTTGAACAACTCCTGTGGCACTAGTTATAGATTCCGATACTTTATTTTAGGTTTGCTGTATCCCTCTGACCTTTTAATTGACGCTGAAACACAGAAATTGCATCGGAATTAAATAGAAAAGGCACAATGCCGACTTAAGTACAAGAAGACTGACTCTTCTTACTGTCTATGTTTTAACAATTCCTGTGGCACTAGTTATAGATTCCGATGCTTCACTTCATGTTTACTGTATCCCTTGGACCTTCTTATTGATGATGAAACACAGAAATTGCATCGGAATTAAATACAAAAGGCACAATGCCGAATTAAGTACAAGAAGACTGACTCTTCTTACTGACTATTTTGTGAACATTTCCTGTGAGAACAGTTTTAGATTCCGATGCTTCACTATATGTTTACTGTATCCCTTGGACCTTCTTATTGACGACGAAACACAGAAATTGCATCGGAATTAAATAGAAAAGGCACAATGCCGACTTAAGTACAAGAAGACTGACTCTTCCTACTGTCTATGTTTTAACCATTCCTGTGACACTAGTTATAGATTCCGATGTTTCACTTCAGGTTTACTGTATCCCTCTGCCCTTCTTATTGACGATGAAACACAGATATTGCATAGGAATTATATACAAAAGGCACAATGCCGACACAAATACAAGATGACTGGCTCATCTTACTCTCTATGTTTTGAACCTTTCCTGTGAGACCGGTTTTAGATTCCGATGCTTCACTTCAGGTTTACTGTATCCCTTGGACCTTCTTATCTACGATGAAACATAGAAATTGCATCGGAATTAAATACAAAAGGCGCAATGCCGACTTAAGTACAAGTAGACTGACTCTTCTTACTGTCTATGCTTAGAACCATTCCGGTGACACTAGTTATAGATTCCGATGCTTGTCTTCAGGTTTACTGTATCCCTCTGACCTTCTTAAATACGATGAAACACAGAAATTGCATCTGAATTAAATACAAAAGGCACAATGCCGACTGAAGTACAAGAAGACTGGCTCTTCTTACTGTCTATGTTTTGAACAATTCCTGTGACAATAGTTATAGATTTCGATTCTTCCCTTCAGGTTTACTGATTCCCTCTGATCTACTTATTGACGATGAAACACAGAAACAGCATCGGAACTAAATACAAGAGATACAATGCTGAATTAAGTACAAGAAGACTGACTCTTCTTTCTGACTATTGTGAACATTTCCTATGGGACCAGTTTTTGTTTCCGATGCTTTACTATATGTTTATTGTATCCCTTGGACCTTCTTATTGACGATGAAACACAGAAATTGCATCGGAATTAAATACAAAAGGCAAAATGCGGACTTAAGTACAAGAAGACTGACTCTTCCTACTGTCTATGTTTTAACCATTCCTGTGACAATAGTTATAGATTCCGATGCTTCACTTCAGGTTTACTGTATCCCTCTGACCTTCTTAAATACGATGAAACACAGAAATTGCATCTGAATTAAATACAAAAGGCACAATGCCGACTGAAGTACAAGAAGACTGGCTCTTCTTACTGTCTATGTTTTGAACAATTCCTGTGACACTAGTTATAGATTCCGATGCTTCACTTCAGGTTTACTGTATCCCTCTGACCTTCTTATTTACGATGAAACACAGAAATTGCATCTGAATTAAATACAAAAGGCAGAATGCCGACTTAAGTACAAGAAGACCGACTCTTGACACTGTCTATGCTTTGAACCATTTCTGTGACACTAGTTATAGATTCCGATGCTTCACTTTTGGTTTACAGTATCCCTCTCACCTTCTTAATGACGATGAAACACAGCAATTGCATCGGAATTACATACAAAAGGCACAATGCCGACTTAAGTACAAGAAGACAGACTGTTCCTATTGTCTATATTTTGAACCATTCCTGTGACACTAGTTATAGATTAAGATGCTTCACTTCAGGTTTACTGATTCCCTCTGATCTTCTTATTGACGATGAAACACAGAAACAGCATCGGAATTAGATGCAAAAGGCACAATGCTGACTTAAGTACAAGAAGACTGACTCTTCTTTCTGACTATTTTGTGAACATTTCCTGTGAGACCAGTTTTAGATTCCGATGCTTTACTATATGTTTATTGTATTCCTTGGACCTTCTTACTGACGATGAAACACAGAATTTGCATCGGAATTAAATACAAAAGGCACAATGCCGACTTAAGTACAAGAAGAATGACTCTTCCCACTGTCTATGTTTTGAACCATTCCTGTGACACTAGTTATAGATTCCGATGCTTCACTTCAGGTTCACTGTATTCCTCTCACCTTTTTATTGACGATGAAACACAGAAATTGCATCGGAATGAAATACAAAAGGCACAATGCCGTCTTAAGTGCAAGAGGACTGACTCTTCTCACTGTCTATGTTGTGAACCATTCCTGTGACACTAGTTATAAATTCCGATGCTTCGCTTCAGGTTTACTGCATCCCTTGGACCTTCTTATTGTCGACGAAACACAGAAATTGCATCGGAATTAAATTGGAAAGGCACAATGCCGACTTCAGTACAAGAAGACTGACTGTTCCTATTGTCTACATTTTGAACCATTCCTGTGACACTAGTCATAGATTCCGATGCTTCACTTCAGGTTTACTGTATCCCTCTGCCCTTCTTATTGACGATGAAACACAGAAATTGCATCGAAATTAAATAGAAAAGGCACAATGCCGACTTAAGTACAAGAAGACTGACTCTTCTTACTGTCTATGATTTGAACCATTCCTGTGACACTAGTTTTAGATTCCGAAGCTTCCCTTCAGGTTTACTGTATCCCTCTGACCTTCTTATTGACGCTGAAACACAGAAATTGCATCGGAATTAAATACAAAAGGCACAATGCCGACATAAGTACAAGAAGACTGACTGTTGCTATTGTCTATATTTTGAACCATTCCTGTGACACTAGTTATAGATTCCGATGCTTCACTTCAGGTTTACTGATTCCCTCTGATCTTCTTATTGACGATGAAACACAGAAACAGCATCGGAATTAAATACAAAAGGCACAATGCTGACTTAAGTACAAGATGACTGGCTCTTCTTTCTGACTATTTTGTGAACATTTCCTGTGAGACCAGTTTTAGATTCCGATGCTTTACTATATGTTTATTGTATTCCTTGGACCTTCTTATTGACGCTGAAACACAGAAATTGCATCGGAATTAAAAACAAAAGGCACAATGCAGACTTAAGTACAAGAAGACTGTCTCTTCTTACTGTCTATGTTTAGAACCATTCCTGTGACACTAGTTATAGATTCCGATGCTTCCCTTCAGGTATACTGTATCCCTTGGACCTTTTTATCGACAATGAAACACAGAAATTGCATCGGGATTAAATACAAGAGGCACAATGCCGACTTAAGTACAAGAAGACTGACTCTTCTTACTCTCAATGTTTTGAACCATTCCTGTGACACTAGTTATAGATTCCGATGCTTCACTTCATGTTAACTGTATCCCTTGGACCTTCTTATTGATGATGAAACACAGAAATTGCATCGGAATTAAATACAAGAGGCACAATGCCGAATTAAGTACAAGAAGACTGACTCTTCTTACTGACTATTTTGTGAACATTTCCTGTCAGACCAGTTTTAGATTCCGATGCTTCACTATATGTTTACTGTATCCCTTGGACCTTCTTGTTGACGATGAAACACAGAAATTGCATCGGAATTAAATAAAAAAGGCAAAATGGGGACTTAAGTACAAGAAGACTGACACCTCCTACTGTCAATGATTTAACCATTCCTGTGACACTATTTATAAATTCCGATGCTTCACTTTAGGTTTACTGTATCCCTCTGCCCTTCTTATTGACGATGAAACACAGAAATTGCATAGGAATTAAATACAAAAGGCACAATGCCGACTCAAATACAAGATGACTGGCTCATCTTACTCTCTAAGTTTTGAACCTTTCCTGTGAGACCGGTTTTAGATTCCGATGCTTCACTTCAGGTTTACTGAATCCCTTGGACCTTTTTATTGACGACGAAACGTAGAAATTGCATCGGAATTAAATAGAAAAGGCACAATGCAGACTTAAGTAAAGGAAGACTGACTCTTCCAACTGTCTATGTTTAGAACCATTCCGGTGACACTAGTTATAGTTTCCGATGCTTCACTTCAGGTTTACTGTATCAGTTGGTCCTTCTTATTGACGATGAAACACATAAATTGCAACCGAATTAAATACAAAAGGCACAATGCCGACTTAAGTACAAGAAGACTGACTCTTCTTACTGGCTATGTTTAGAACCATTCCTGTGATACTAGTTATAAATTCAGATGCTTCAATTCTGGTTTACTGTATCCCTCTGACCTTCGTATTTACGATGAAACACAGAAATTGCATCTGAATTACATACAAAAGGCACAATGCAGACTTAAGTACAAGAAGACCGACTCTTCCCACTGTCTATGTTTTGAACCATTCCTGTGACACTAGTTATAGATTCCGATGCTTCACTTCAGGTTTACTGTAGCCCTCTCACCTTCTTATTGACGATGAAACACAGAAATTGCATCGGAATTAAATACAAAAGGCACAATGCCGACTTAAGTACAAGAAGGTTGACTCTTCTTACTGACTATGTTTTGAACAATTCCTGTGACACTAGTTATAGAATCCGATGCTTCCCTTCAGGTTTACTGATTCCCTCTGATCTTCTTATTGACGATGAAACACGGAACCAGCATTGAAATTCAATACAAAAGGCACAATGCTAACTTAAGTACCAGAAGACTGACTCTTCTTTCTGACTCTTTTGTGAACATTTCCTGTGAGACCAGTCTTAGATTCCGATGCTTCACTACATGTTTTTTGTATCCCTTGGACCTTCTTATTGACGATGAAACACAGAAATTGCATCGAAATTAAATACAAAAGGCACAATGCCGACTTAAGTACAAGAAGACTGACTCTTCTTACTGTCTATGTTTAGAACCATTCCTGTGACACTAGTTATCGATTCCGATGCTTCACTTCAGGTTTACTGTATCCCTCTGACCTTCGTATTTACGATGAAACACAGAAATTGCATCTGAATTACATACAAAAGGCACAATGAAGACTTAAGTACAAGAAGACCGACTCTTCCCACTGTCTATGCTTTTGAACCATTCCTGTGACACTAGTTATAGATTCCAATGCTTCACTTCAGGTTTACTGTAGCCCTCTCACCTTCTTATTGTTGATGAAACACAGAAATTGAATCGGAATTAAATACAAAAGGCACAATGCCGACTTAAGTACAAGAAGACTGACTGTTCCTATTGTCTATATTTTGAACCATTCCTGTGACACTAGTTATAGATCCGATGCTTCACTTCAGGTTTACTGTATCCCTCTGCCCTTCTTATTGACGATGAAACACAGAAATTGCATCGAAATTAAATAGAAAAGGCACAATGCCGACTTCAGTACAAGAAGACTGACTCTTCTTACTGTCTATGTTTTGAACCATTCCTGTGACACTAGTTATAGATTCCGATGCATCACTTCAGGTTTACTGTATCCCTTGGACCTTCTTATTGACGACGAAATACTGAATTTGCATCGGAATTAAATAGAAAAGGCACAATGGCGACTTAAGTACAAGAAGACTGACTCTTCCTAATGTCTCTAATTTGAACCGTTCCTGTGACACTAGTTATAGATTCCGACGCTTCACTTCAGGTTTACTGAATCCCTCTGACCTTCTTATTGACGATGAAACACAGAAATTGCAACGGAATTAAATACAAAAGGCATAATGCCGACTTAAGTACAAGAAGACTGACTCTTCTTACTGTCTATGTTTTGAACCATTCCTGTGACACTAGTTATAGATTCCGATACTTCATTTTAGGTTTACTGTATCCCTCTGACCTTCGTATTGACGCTGAAACACAGAAATTGCATCGGAATTAAATAGAAAAGGCACAATGCCGACTTAAGAACAAGAAGACTGACTCTTCCTACTGTCTATGTTTTAACCATTCCTGTGACACTAGTTATAGATTCCGATGCTTCACTTCAGGTTTACTGATTCCCTCTGATCTTCTTATTGACGATGAAACACAGAAACAGCATCGGAATTAAATACAAAAGGCCCAATTCTGACTTAAGTGCAAGAAGACTGACTCTTCTTACTGACGATTTTGTGAACATTTCCTGTGAGACCAGTTTTAGATTCCGATGCTTTACTATATGTTTTATGTATCCCTTGGATCTTCTTATTGACGATGAAACACAGAAATTGCATCAGAATTAAATACAAAAGGCAACATGCCGACTTAAGTACAAGAAGGCTAACTCTTCTTACTGTCTATGTTTTGAAACATTCTGGTGACACTAGTTATAGATTCCGATGCTTCACTTCAGGTTTACTGTATCCCTCTGACCTACTTATTTACGATGAAACACAGAAATTGCATCTGAACTAAATACAAAAGGCACAATGCCGACTTAAGTTCAAGAAGACTGACTCTTCTTACTGTCAATATTTTGAACCATTCCTGTGACACTAGTTGTAGATTCCGATGCTTCACTTCATGTTTACTGCATCCCTTGGACCTTCTTATTGATGATGAAACACTGAAATTGCATCGGAATTAAATACAAAAAGCACAATGCCGAATTAAGTACAAGAAGACTGACTCTTCTTACTGACTATTTTGTAAACATTTCCTGTGAGACAAGTTTTGGATTCCGATGCTTCACTATATGTTTACTGTATCCCTTGGACCTTCTTGTTGACGATGAAACACAGTAATTGCATCGGAATTAAATACAAAAGCAAAATGCGGACTTAAGTACAAGAAGACTGACTCTTCCTACTGTCTATGTTTTAACCATTCCCGTGACACTAGTTATAGTTTCCGATGCTTCACTTCAGGTTTACTGTATCCCTCTGCCCTTCTTATTGACGATAAAATACAGATATTGCATAGGAATTAAATACAAAAGGCACAATGACGACTCAAATAAAAGATGACTGGCTCATCTTACTCTCTATGTTTTGAACCTTTCCTGTGAGACCGGTTTTAGATTCCGATGCTTCACTTCAGGTTTACTGTATCCCTTGGACCTTCTTATTGACGACGAAACACAGAAATTGCATCGGAATTAAATAGAAAAGCCACAATGCCGACTTAAGTAAAGAAAGACTGCCTCTTCCAACTGTCTATGTTTAGAACCATTCCGGTGACACTAGTTACAGTTTCCGATGCTGCACTTCAGGTTTACTGTGTCAGTTGGACCTTCTTATTGACGATGAAACACAGAAATTGCCTCTCAATTAAATACAAAAGGCACAATGGCGACTTAAGTACAAGAAGACTGACTCTTCCTATTGGCTATGTTTTAACCATTCCTGTGACACTAGTTATAGATTCCGATGCTTCACTTCAGGTTTACTGATTCCATCTGATTTTCTTATTGACGATGAAACACAGAAACAGCATCGGAATTGAAAACAAAAGGCACGATGCTCACTTAAGTACAAGAAGACTGACTCTCCTTTCTGACTATTTTGTGAACATTTCCTGTGAGAGCAGTTTTAGATTCCGATGCTTCACTATATGTTTATTGTATCCCTTGGACCTTCTTATTGACGATGAAACACAGAAATTTCATCGGAATTAAATACAAAAGGCACAATGCCGACTTAAGTACAAGAAGACTGACTCTTCTTACCGTCTATGTTTAGAACCATTCCTGTGACACTAGTTATAAATTCCGATGCTTCGCTTCAGGTTTACTGTATCCCTCCGACCTTCGTATATACGATGAAACACAGAAATTGCATCTGAATTAAATACAAAAGGCACAATGCCGACTTATGTACAAGAAGACTGACTCTTCTTACTGTCTATGTTTTGAACAATTCCTGTGACACTAGTTATAGATTCCGATGCCTCCCTTCAGGTTTACTGATTCCCTCTGATTTTCTTATTGACGATGAAACACAGAAACAGCATCGGAATTAAATACAAACGGCACAATGCTGACTTAAGTACAAGAAGACTGACTCTTCTTTCTGACTATTTTGTGAACATTTCCTGTGAGAGCAGTTTTAGATTCCGATGCTTCACTATATGTTTATTGTATCCCTTGGACCTTCTTATTGACGATGAAACACAGAAATTTCATCGGAATTAAATACAAAAGGCACAATGCCGACTTAAGTACAAGAAGACTGACTCTTCTTACTTGCTATGTTTAGAACCATTCTTGTGACACTAGTTATAGATTCCGATGCTTCACTTCAGGTTTACTGTATCCCTCTGACCTTCTTATTTACGATGAAACACAGAAATTCCATCTGAATGTAATACAAAAGGCACAATGCCGACTTAAGTACAAGAGACCGACTCTTCCCACTGTCTATGTTTTGTACCATTCCTGTGACACTAGTTATAGATTGCGATGCTTCACTTCACGTTTACTGTATCCCTTGGACCTTCTTATTGACGACGAAATACTGAATTTGCATCGGAATTAAATAGAAAAGTCACAATGGCGACTTAAGTACAAGAAGACTGCTTCTTCCTAATGTCTCTGTTTTGAACCATTCCTGTGACACTGGTTATAGATTCTGATGCTTCACTTCAGTTTTACTGTATCCCTCTGACCTCCTCATTGACGATGAAACACAGAAATTGCATCGGAATTGAATACAAAAGGCACAATGCCGACTTAAGTACAAGAAAACTGACACTTCTTACTGTCTATGTTTTGAACCATTCATGTGACACTAGTTATAGATTCCGATGCTTCACTTCAGGTTTACTGTATCCCTCTCACCTTCTTATTGACGATGAAACACAGAAATTGCATCGGAATTAAATACGAAAAGCACAAGGCCGACATAAGTACAAGAAGACTGACTGTTCCTATTGTCTATATTTTGAACCATTCCTGTGACACTAGTTGTAGATTCCGATGCTTCACTTCAGGTTTACTGTATCCCTCTGCCCTTCTTATTGACGATGAAACACAGAAACTGCATCGAAATTAAATAGAAAAGGCACCATGCCGACTTAAGTACAAGAAGACTGACTCTTCTTACTGTCTATGTTTTGAACCATTCCTGTGACACTAGTTATAGATTCCGATACTTCATTTTAGGTTTACTGTATCCCTTGGACCTTCTTATTGACGGCGAAACACAGAAATTGCATCGGAATTAAATAGAAAAGGCACAATGCCGACTTAAGTACAAGTAGACTGACTCTTCCTACTGTCTATGTTTAAACCATTCCTGTGACACTAGTTATAGATTCCGATGCTTCACTTCAGGTTTACTGATTCCCTCTGATCGTCTTATTGACGATGAAACACAGAAACAGCATCGGAATTAAATACAAAAGGCACAATGCTGACTTAAGTACAAGAAGACTGACTCTTCTATCTGACTATTTTGTGAACATTTCCTGTGAGACCAGTTTTACATTCCGATGCTTCACTATATGTTTATTGTATCCCTTAGACCTTCTTATTGACGATGAACACAGAAATTGCATCAGAATTAAGTATATAAGGCAACATGCCGACTTAAGTACAACTGGACTAACTCTTCTTACTGTCTGTGTTTTGAACCATTCCTGTGACACTAGTTATAGATTCCGATGCTTCACTTCAGGTTTACTGTATCCCTCTGACCTACTTATTTACGATGAAACACAGAAATTGCATCTGAACTAAATACAAAAGGCACAATGCCGACTTAAGTACAAGAAGACTGACTCTTCTTACGGTCTATGCTTTGAACAATTCCTGTGACACTAGTTATATATTCCGATGCTTCCCTTCAGGTTTACTGTATCCCTTGGACCTTTTTATCGACGATGAAACACAGAAATTGCATCGGAATTAAATACAAGAGGCACAATGCCGACTTATGTACAAGAAGACTGACTCTTCTTACTGTCAATGTTTTGAAGCATTCCTGTAACACTAGTTGTAGATTCCGATGCTTTACTTCATGTTTACTGTATCCCTTGGACCTTCTTATTGATGATGAAACACCGAAATTGCATCGGAATTAAATACAAAAGGCACAATGCCGAATTAAGTACAAGAAGACTGACTCTTCTTACTGACTATTTTGTGAACTTTTCCTGGGAGACCAGTTTTAGATTCCGATGCTTCATTATATGTTTACTGTATCCCTTGGACCTTCTTATTGACGACGAAACACAGAAAATGCACCGGAATTAAATAGGAAAGGCACAATGCCGACTTAAGTACGAGAAGACTGACTCCTCTTACTGTCTATGCTATGAACCTTTCCTGTGAGACCGGTATTAGAATCCGATGCTTCACTTCAGGTTTACTGTATACCTCTGACCTTCTTATTGATGTTGAAACACAGAAATTGCATCGGAATTAAATACAAAGGGCACAATGCCGACTTAAGTACAAGAAGACTTACTCTTACTACTGTCTATGTTTCGAACCATTCCTGTGACACTACTTATAGATTCCGATGCCTCACTTCAGGTTTACTGTATCCCTTGGACCTTCTTATTGACGATGAAACACAGAAATTGCATCGGAATTAAAAAGAAATGGCACAATGCCGACTTAAGTACAAGAAGACTGACTCATCCTTCTGTCTATGTTTTGAACCATTCCTGTGACACTAGTTACAGATTCCGATGCTTCACTTCAGGTTTACTGTATCCCTTGGCCCTTCTCATTGACGACGAAACACAGAAACTGCATCAGAATTAAATACTAAAGGCACCATGCCGACTTAAATACAAGAAGAGTGACTCTTCTTACTGACTATGTTTTGAACCATTCCTGTGACACTAGTTATAGATTCCGATGCCTCATTTCAGGTTTACTGTATCCCACCTCCCTTCTTATTGTCGATGAAACACAGAAATTGCAACGGAATTAAATACAAAAGGCACCATGCCGACTTAAATACAAGAAGACTGACTCTTCTTACTGACTATGTTTTGAACCATTCCTGTGACACTAGTTATAGATTCCGATGCCTCACTTCAGGTTTACTGCATCCCTCTGACCTTCTTATTGATGTTGAAACGCAGAAATTGCAACGGAATTAAATACAAAAGGCGCAATGCCGACTTAAGTACAAGAAATCTGGTTCTTCCTACTGTCTATGGTTTGAACCATTCCTGTGACACTAGTTATACATTCCGATGCTTCACTTCAGGTTTACTGTATCCCTTGGCCCTTCTCATTGACGACGAAACACAGAAACTGCATCGGAATTAAATACATAAGGCACAATGCCGACTTAAGTACAAGAGGACTGACTCTTCATACTGTCTATGTTTTGAACCATTCCTGTGACACTAGATATAGATTCCGATGCTTCATTTCAGGTTTACTGCATCCCTTGGACCTTCTTATTGACGACGAAACACAGAAATTGCATCGGAATTACTTAGGAAAGGCACAATGCCGACTTAAGTACAAGAAGACTGACTCTTCTTACTGTCTATGTTTTGAACCATTCCTGTGACACTAGTTATAGATTCCGATGCTTCACTTCAGGTTTACTGTATCCCTTGGACGTTCATATTGACGATGAAATACAGAAATTGCATCGGAATTAAATAGAGAAGGCACAATGCCGACTTAAGTACAAGTAGACAGACTCTTCTTACTGACTATGCTTTGAACTTCTCCTGTGAGACCGGTTTTAGATTCCGATGCTTCGCTATATGTTTACTGTATCCCTTGGACCTTCTTATTGACGATGAAACACAGGAATTGCATCGGAATTAAATACAAAAGGCACCATGCCGACTTAAGTACAAGAAGAATGACTCCTCTTACTGACTATGTTTTGAACCATTCCTGTGACACTAGTTATAGATTCCGATGCTTCACTTCAGGTTTACTGTATCCCTTGGACCTTCTCATTGACGATGAAACACAGAAATTACATCAGAATTAAATACAAAAGGCACAATGCCGACTTAAGTACAAGAGGACTGACTCTTCTTACTGTCTATGATTTGAACCATTCCATTGACACTAGTTATAGATTCCGATGGTTCACTCCAGGTTTACTGTATCCCTTTGACCTTGTTATTGACGATGAAACACAGAAATTGCATCGGAATTAAATAGAAAAGGCACAATGTCGACATAAGTACAAGAAGACTGACTCATCTTACTGTCAATGTTTTTAACCATTCCTGTGACACTAGTTATAGTTTCCTGTGCTTCACTTCAGGTTTACTGTATCCCTCTGACCTTCTTATTGACGATGAAACTTAGAAATTGCATCGGAATTAAATACAAAAGGCACGATGCCGACTCAAATACAAGATGACTGGCTCTCCTTACACTCTATGTTTTGATCCTTTCCTGTGAGACCGGTTTTAGATTCCGATGCTTCACTTCATGTTTACTGTATCCCTCTGACCTTCTTATTGACGATGAAACACAGAAATTGCATCGGAATTAAATAGAAAAGGCACAACGCCGACTTCAGTGCAAGAAGACTGACTCTCCTTACTGTCTATGATTTGAAGGATTCCTGTGACACTAGTTATTGATTCCGATGCTTCATTTCAGGTGTACGGTATCCCTTGGACCTTCTTATTGACGTTGAAACACAGAAGTTGCATCGGAATTAAATACAAAATGCACAATGCCGGCTTAAGTACAAGAAGACTGACTCTTCCTACTGTCTATGTTTTGAACCATTCCTGTGACACTAGTTATAGATTCCGATTCTTCACTTCAGGTTTACTATATCCCTTGGACTTAATTATTGACGATGACACATAGAAATTGCATCAGAATTAAATAGAAAATGCACAATGCCGACTTAAGTACAAGAAGACTGACTCTTCTTACTGTCTATGTTTTGAACCATTCCTGTGACACTAGTTATAAATTCCGATGTTTCACTTCAGGTTTACTGCATCCCTTGGACCTTCTTATTGACGACGAAACACAGAAATTGCATCGGAATTACTTAGGAAAGGCACAATGCCGACTTAAGTACAAGAAGTCTGACTCTTCTTACTGTCTATGTTTTGAACCATTCCTGTGACACTAGTTATAGATTCCGATGCTTCACTTTAGGTTTGCTGTATCACTAGGACCTTCTTATTGACGATGAAACACAGAAATTGCATCGGAATTAAATACAAAAGGCACAATGTCGACTTAAGTACAAGAAGACTGACTCTTCTTACTGTCAATGTTATTAACCATTCGTGTGACACTAGTTATAGATTCCGATGCTTCACTTCAGGTTTACTGTATCCCTCTGACCTTCGTATTGACGATGAAACTTGGAAATTGCATCGGAATTGAATAGAAAATGCACAATGAAAACTTAAGTACAAGAAGACTGACTCTTCTTACTGTCTATGTTTTCAACCATTCCTGTGACACTAGTTATAGATTACGATGCCTCACTTCAGGATTACTGTATCCCTTGGACCTTCGTATTGTTGATGAAACACAGAAATTGCATCGGAATTAAATACAAAAGGCACAATGCCGACTTAAATACAAGAAGACTGACTCTTCCAAATGTCTATGTTTTGATGCACTCATGTGACGCTAGTTATAGATTCCGATGCCTCACATCAGGGTTACCGTATCCCTCTGCCCTTCTTATTGACGTTGAAACACGGAAGTTCCATCGGAATTAAATACAAAATGCACAATGCCGACTTAAGTACAAGAAGACTGACTCTTCCTACTGTCTATTTTTTGAACCATTCTTGTGACACTTGTTATAGATTCCTATGCTTCACTTCAGGTTTACGGTATCCCTTGGACCTTCTTATTGACGTTGAAACACAGAAATTGCATCAGAGTTAAATACAAAAGGCACAATTCCGTCTTAAGTACAAGAAAACTGACTCTTCTTACTGTCAATGATTTGAACCATTCCTGTGACACTAGTTATAGATTCAGATGCTTCACTTCAGGTTTACTGCATCCCTTGGACCTTCTTATTGACGACGAAACACAGAAAATGCACCGGAATTAAATAGGAAAGGCACAATGCCGACTTAAGTACGAGAAGACTGACTCCTCTTACTGCCTATGCTTTGAACCATTCCCGTGACACTAGTTATAGATTCCGATGCTTCACTTTACTTTTACTGTATCACTTGGACCTTCTTCTTGACGATGAAACACAGAAATTGCATCGGAATTAAATACAAAAGGCACAATGCCGACTTAAGTACAAGAAGACTGACTCATCTTACTGTCAATGTTTTTAACCATTTCTGTGACACTAGTTATAGATTCCTGTGCTTCACTTCAGGTTTACTGTATCGCTCTGACCTTCTTATTGACGATGAAACTTAGAAATTGCATCGGAATTAAATACAAAAGGCACAATGCCGACTCGAATACAAGATGACTGGCTCTTCTTACACTCTATGTTTTGATCCTTTCCTGTGAGACCGGTTTTCGATTCCGATGCTTCACTTCATGTTTACTGTATCCCTCTGACCTTCTTATTGACGATGAAACACAGATATTGCATCGGAATTAAATACAAAAGGCACAATGCCGACTCAAGTACAAGAAGACTGACTCTTCCTACTGGCTATGATTTGAACAATTCCTGTGACACTAGTTATACATTCCGATGCTTCACTTCAGGTTTACTGTATCCCCCTGACCTTCTTCTTGATGATCAAACCCAGAAATTGCATCGGAATTGAATAGAAAAGGCACAATGCCGACTTAAGTACAAGAAGACTGACTCTCCTTACTGTCTATGAGTTGAACGATTCCTGTGACACTAGTTATAGATTCTGATGCTTCATTTCAGGTGTACTGTATCCCTTATACCTTCTTATTGACGATGAAACACAGATTTTGCAGCGGAATTAAATACAAAATGCACAATGCCGACTTAAGTAGAAGTAGACTGACTCTTCCTACTGTCTATGTTTTGAACCATTCCTGTGACACTAGTTATAGATTCCGATTCTTCACTTCAGGTTTACTATATCCCTTGGACTTTATTATTGACGATGACACACAGAAATTGCATCGGAATTAAATAGAAAATGCACAATGCCTACTTAAGTACAAGAAGACTGACTCTTCTTACTGTCTATGTTTTCAACCATTCCTGTGACACTAGTTACAGATTCCGATGCTTCACTTCAGGTGTACTGTATCCCTCTGACCTTCTTATTGACGATGAAACACAGAAATTGCATCGTAATTAAATAGAAAAGGCACAATGCCGACTTATGTACAAGGAGACTGACTCTTCCCACTGTCTATGTTTTGAACCATTCCTGTGACACTAGTTATAGATTCCGATTCTTCACTTCAGGTTTACTGTATCCCTTGGACCTTCTTATTGTCGACGAAACACAGAATTTGCATCGGAATTAAATAGAAAAGGCACAATGCCGACTCAAGTACAAGAACACTGACTCTTCCTACTGTCTATGTTTTGAATCATTCCTGGAACACTAGTTATACATTCCGATGCTTCAATTCAGGTGTACTGTATCCCTCTGACCTTCTTATTGCCGATGAAACACAGAAATTGCATCGGAATTAAATACAAAACGCACAATGCCGACTTAAGTACAAAAAGACTGACTCTTCCTACTGTCTACGTTTTGAACCATCCCTGTGACACTAGTTATAGTTTCCGACGCTTCCCTTCAGGTTTATTGTATCCCTCTGACCTTCTTATTGACGTTAAAACACAGAAATTGCATCGGAATTAAATAAAAAAGGCACAATGCTGACTTAAGTACAAGCAGACTGACTCTTCTTACTCACTATGTTTTAAACTATTCCTGAGACACTAGTTATAGATTCCGATGCTACACTTTTTGTTTACTGGATCACTTGGAACATCTTATTGACGATGAAACACAGAAATTGCATCGGAATTAAATACAAACGGCACAGTGCCGACTTAAGTACAAGAAGACTGACTCTTCTTACTGTCAATGTTTTTAATTATTCCTGTGACACTAGTTATAGATTCCGATGCTTCACTTCAGGTTTACTGTATCCCTCTGACCTTCTTATTGAGAATGAAACTTAGAAATTGCATCGAAATTAAATACAAAAGGTACATTGCCGACTCAAATAATAGATGACTGGATCTTCTTACTCTCTATGCTTTGAACCTTTCCTGTGAGACCAGTTTTAGATTCCGATGCTTCACTTCAGGTATACTGTATCCCTCTTACTTTCTTATTGACGATGAAACAGAGAAATTGCATCGGAATTAAGTACAAGAATACTGACTCTTCCTACTGTCCGTGTTTTGAACCATTCCTGTGACACTAGTTATAGATTCCGATGCTTCACTTCAGGTTTACTGCATCCCTCAGACCTTCTTATTGACGATGAAACTTAGAAATTGCATCGGAATTAAATACAAATGGCACAATGCCGACACAAGTACAAGAAGGCTGGCTCTTCCTACTGTCTATGTTTGAAACATTCCTGTGACACTAGTTACACATTCCGATGCTTCACTTCAGGTTTACAGTATCGCTCTGACCTTCTTCTTGATGATGAAACACAGAAATTGCATCGGAATTAAATAGAAAAGGCACTATGCCGACTTAAGTACAAGAAGACTGACTCTTCTTACTCGCTACGATTTGAACCACTCTTGTGACACTAGTTATAGATTCCGATAACTCACTTTACGTTTACTGTATCCCTTTGACCTTCTTATTGACGATGAAACACAGAATTTGCTTCGGAATGAAATAGAAAAGGCACAATGCCGATGTAAGTACATGAAGAATGACTCTTCCTACTGTCTATGTTTTGAACAATTCTTGTGACACTAGTTATAGATTCCGATGCTTCACTTCAGGTTTACTGTATCCCTCTGACCTTCTTATTGACGATGAAACACAGAAGTTGCATCGGAATTAAACACAAAATGCACAATGCCGACTTAAGTACAAGAAGACTGACTCTTCCTACTGTCTATGTTTTGAACCATTCCTGTGACACTAGTTATAGATTCCGATTCTTCACTTCAGGTTTACTATATCCCTTGGACTTTATTATTGACGATGACACACAGAAATTGCATCGGAATTAAATAGAAAATGCACAATGCCGACTTAAGTACAAGAAGACTGACTCTTCTTACTGTCTATGTTTTGAACCATTCCTTGGACACTAGTTATAGATTCCTATGCTTCACTTCAGGTGTACTGTATCCCACTGACCTTCTTATTGACGATGAAACACAGAAATTGCGTCGTAATTAAATAGAAAAGGCACCATGCCAACTTATGTACAAGGAGACTGACTCTTCCCACTGTCTATGTATTGAACCATTCCTGTGACACTAGTTATAGATTCCGATTCTTCACTTCAGGTTTACTGTATCCCTTGGACCTTCTTATTGTCGACGAATCACAGAATTTGCATCGGAATTAAATAGAAAAGGCACAATGCCGACTCAAGTACAAGAACACTTACTCTTCCTACTGTCTATGTTTTGAATCATTCCTGTAACACTAGTAATACATTCCAATGCTTCAATTCAGGTTTACTGTATCCCTCTGACCTTCTTATTGGCGATGAAACACAGAAATTGCATCGGAATTAAATACAAAACGCACAATGCCGACTTAAGTGCAAGAAGACTGACTCTTCCTACTGTCTACGTTTTGAACCATCCCTGTCACACTAGTTATAGATTCCGATGCTTCACTTCAGGTTTACTGCATCCCTCAGACCTTCTTATTGACAATGAAACTCAGAAATTGCATCAGAATTAAATACAAAAGGCACAATGCCGACTTAAATAATAGATGACTGGCTCTTCTTACTCTCTATGCTTTGAACCTTTCCTGTGAGACCAGTTTTAGATTCCGATGCTTCACTTCAGGTTTACTCCATCCCTCTGACCTTCTTATTGACGATGAAACTCAGAAATTGCATCGGAATTAAATACAAATGGCACAATGCCGACACAAGTACAAGAAGACTGACTCTTCCCACTGTCTATGATTGAAACATTCCTGTGACACTAGTTATACATTCCGATGCTTCACTTCAGGTTTACAGTATCGCTCTGGCCTTCTTCTTGATGATGAAACACAGAAATTGCATCGGAATTAAATAGAAAAGGCACTATGCCGACTTAAGTACAAGAAGACTGACTCTTCTTACTGTCTATGATTTGAACCATTCTTGTGACACTAGTTATAGATTCCGATGATTCACTTCAGGTGTACTGTATCCCTTGGACCTTCTTATTGACGATGAAATACAGAAATTGCATCGGGATTAAATACAAAAGGCACAATGCCGACTTAAGTACAGGTAGACTGACTCTTCTTACTGTCTATGTTTTGAACCATTCCTGTGACACTAGTTATAGATTCTGATGCTTCACATCAGTCTCACTGTATCCCTCTGACCTTCTCATTGACGATGAAACACAGAAATAGCATCGGAATTAAATACAAAGCGCACAATGCCGACTTAAGTACAACAAGACTGACTCTTCCTACCGACTATGCTTTGAACCATCCTTGTGACACTAGTTATAGATTCCGATGCTTTACTTCAGGTTTACTGTATCCCTCTGACCTTCTTATTGACGATGAAACACAAAAATGGCATCGGAAATAAATACAAAAGGCACAATGCTGACACAAGTACAAGAAGACTGACTCTTCCTACTGTCTATGTTTTGAACCATTCCTGTGTCACTAGTTATACATTCCGATGCTTCACTTAAGGTTTACTGTATCCCTTTGACCTTCTTATTGACGATGAAACACAGAAATTGAATCGGAATTAAATACAAAAGGCACAAAAACGACTCAAGTACAAGAAATCTGACTCTTCCTACTGTCTATGATTTGAACCAATCCTGTGACACTAGTTATACATTCCGATGCTTCACTTCAGGTTTACTGTATCCCTCTGCCCTTCTAATTGACGATGAAACACAGAAGTTGCATCGGAATTAAGTAGAAAAGGCACAATGCCAACTTAAGTAAAAGGAGACTGACTCTCCTTACTGTCAATGTGATTAACCATTCGTGTGACACTAGTTATAGATTCCGATGCTTCACTTCAGGTTTACTGTATCCCTCTGACCTTCTTATTGACGATGAAACACAGAAATTGCATCGGAATTAAATACAAAAGGCACAATGCCGACTTACGTACAAGAAGACTGACTCATCCTTCTGTCTATGTTTTGAACCCGTCCTGTGACACTAGTTATAGATTCCGATGCTTCACATCAGGTTCACTGTATCCCTTGGACCTTCTCATTGGCGACGAAACACAGAAACTGCATCGGTATTAAATAGAAAAGGCACAATGCCGACTTAAGTACAAGAAGACTGACTCTTCAAACTCTCTAAGTTTTGAACCATTCCTGTGACACTAGTTATAGATTCCGATGCTTCACTTCAGGTTTACTGTATCCCTCTGACCTTCTTATTGACGATGAAACACAGAAATTGCATCGGAATTAAATACAAAAGGCACAATGCCGACTTACGTAGAAGAAGACTGACTCATCAATCTGTCTATGTTTTGAACCATTCCTGTGACACTAGTTATAGATTCCGATGCTTCACTTCAGGTTTACTGCATCCCTTGGACCATCTTATTGACGACGAAAGACAGAAATTGCATCGGAATTACTTAGGAAAGGCACAATGCCGACTTAAGTACAAGAGAACTCACTCTTCTTACTGGCTATGTTTTGAACATTTCCTGTGAGACCAGTTTTAGATTCCGATGCTTCACAATATGTTTACTGTATCCCTTGGACCTTCTTATTGACGATGAAACACAGAAATTGCATCGGAATTAAATACAAAAGGCGCAATGCCGACTCAAGTACAAGAAATCTGGTTCTTCCTACTGTCTATGATTTGAACCATTCCTGTGACACTAGTTATACATTCCGATGCTTTACTTCAGGTTTACTGTATCCCTCTGATCTTCTAATTGACGATGAAACACAGAAATTGCTTCGAAATTAAATACAAAAGGCACAGTGCCGACTTAAGTATAAGAAGACTGACACTTCCTAATCTCTATGTTTTGAACCATTCCCGTGACACTAGTTATAGATTCCGATGCTTCACTTCAGGTTTACTGTATCCCTTGGAAATTCTTATTGACGATGAAACACAGAAATTGCATCGGAATTAAAAACAAAAGGCACAATGCCGACTTAGGTACAAGAGAAATCACTCGTCTTACTGGTTATGTTTTGAACATTTCCTGTGAGACCAGTTTTTGATTCCGATGCTTCACAATATGTTTACTGTATCCCTTGGACCTTCTTATTGACGATGAAACACAGAATTTGCATCGGAATTAAATACAACAGGCTCCATGCCGACAGAAATACAAGAAGACTGACTCTTCTTACTGACTATGTTTTGTACCATTCCTGTGACACTAGTTATAGATTCCGATGCCTCACTTCAGGTTTACTGTATCCCTCTGACCTTCTTCTTGATGATGAAACACAGAAATTGCATCGGAATTAAATAGAAAAGGCACTATGCCGACTTAAGTACAAGAAGACTGACTCTTCTTACTGTCTATGATTTGAACCATTCTTGTGACACTAGTTATAGATTCCGATGATTCACTTCAGGTGTACTGTATCCCTTGGGCCTTCTTATTGACGATGAAATACAGAAATTGCATCGGGATTAAATACAAAAGGCACAATGCCGACTTAAGTACAGGTAGACTGACTCTTCTTACTGTCTATGTTTTGAACCATTCCTGTGACACTAGTTATAGATTCTGATGCTTCACATCAGTCTCACTGTATCCCTCTGACCTTCTCATTGACGATGAAACACAGAAATAGCATCGGAATTAAATACAAAGCGCACAATGCCGACTTAAGTACAACAAGACTGACTCTTCCTACTGACTATGCTTTGAACCATCCTTGTGACACTAGTTATAGATTCCGATGCTTTACTTCAGGTTTACTGTATCCCTCTGACCTTCTTATTGACGATGAAACACAAAAATGGCATCGGAAATAAATACAAAAGGCACAATGCTGACACAAGTACAAGAAGACTGACTCTTCCTACTGTCTATGTTTTGAACCATTCCTGTGTCACTAGTTATACATTCCGATGCTTCACTTAAGGTTTACTGTATCCCTTTGACCTTCTTATTGACGATGAAACACAGAAATTGAATCGGAATTAAATACAAAAGGCACAAAAACGACTCAAGTACAAGAAATCTGACTCTTCCTACTGTCTATGATTTGAACCAATCCTGTGACACTAGTTATACATTCCGATGCTTCACTTCAGGTTTACTGTATCCCTCTGCCCTTCTAATTGACGGTGAAACACAGAAGTTGCATCGGAATTAAGTAGAAAAGGCACAATGCCAACTTAAGTAAAAGGAGACTGACTCTCCTTACTGTCAATGTGATTAACCATTCGTGTGACACTAGTTATAGATTCCGATGCTTCACATCAGGTTCACTGTATCCCTTGGACCTTCTCATTGGCGACGAAACACAGAAACTGCATCGGTATTAAATAGAAAAGGCACAATGCCGACTTAAGTACAAGAAGACTGACTCTTCAAACTCTCTAAGTTTTGAACCATTCCTGTGACACTAGTTATAGATTCCGATGCTTCACTTCAGGTTTACTGTATCCCTCTGACCTTCTTATTGACGATGAAACACAGAAATTGCATCGGAATTAAATACAAAAGGCACAATGCCGACTTACGTAGAAGAAGACTGACTCATCAATCTGTCTATGTTTTGAACCATTCCTGTGACACTAGTTATAGATTCCGATGCTTCACTTCAGGTTTACTGCATCCCTTGGACCATCTTATTGACGACGAAAGACAGAAATTGCATCGGAATTACTTAGGAAAGGCACAATGCCGACTTAAGTACAAGAGAACTCACTCTTCTTACTGGCTATGTTTTGAACATTTCCTGTGAGACCAGTTTTAGATTCCGATGCTTCACAATATGTTTACTGTATCCCTTGGACCTTCTTATTGACGATGAAACACAGAAATTGCATCGGAATTAAATACAAAAGGCGCAATGCCGACTCAAGTACAAGAAATCTGGTTCTTCCTACTGTCTATGATTTGAACCATTCCTGTGACACTAGTTATACATTCCGATGCTTTACTTCAGGTTTACTGTATCCCTCTGATCTTCTAATTGACGATGAAACACAGAAATTGCTTCGAAATTAAATACAAAAGGCACAGTGCCGACTTAAGTATAAGAAGACTGACACTTCCTAATCTCTATGTTTTGAACCATTCCCGTGACACTAGTTATAGATTCCGATGCTTCACTTCAGGTTTACTGTATCCCTTGGAAATTCTTATTGACGATGAAACACAGAAATTGCATCGGAATTAAAAACAAAAGGCACAATGCCGACTTAGGTACAAGAGAAATCACTCGTCTTACTGGTTATGTTTTGAACATTTCCTGTGGGACCAGTTTTTGATTCCGATGCTTCACAATATGTTTACTGTATCCCTTGGACCTTCTTATTGACGATGAAACACAGAATTTGCATCGGAATTAAATACAACAGGCTCCATGCCGACAGAAATACAAGAAGACTGACTCTTCTTACTGACTATGTTTTGTACCATTCCTGTGACACTAGTTATAGATTCCGATGCCTCACTTCAGGTTTACTGTATCCCTCTGACCTTCTTATTGACTATGAAACACAGAAATTGCATCGGAATTAAATACAAAGGGCACAATGCCGACTTAAGTACATGAAGACTTACTCTTCCTACTGTCTATGTTTTGAACCATTCCTGTGACACTACTTATAGATTCAGATGCCTCACTTCAGGTTTACTGTATCCCTTGGACCTTCGTATTGACGACGAAACACAGAATTTGCATCGGAATTAAATAGAAAAGGCACAATGCCGACTTAAGTACAAGAAGGCTGACTCTTCCCACTGTCTCTGTCTTGACCATTCCTGTGACACTAGCTATAGATTCCGATGCTTCACTTCAGGTTTACTGTAGCCCTCTGACCTGCTTATTGACGATGAAACACAGAAATTGCATCGGAATTAAATACAAAAGGCACAAAGCCGACTTAAGTACAGGAAGACTGACTCTTCTTACTGTCTATGATTTGAACCCTTCCTGTGACACTAGTTATACATTCCGACGCATCACTTCAGGTTTGCTGTATCCCTCTGATCTTCTAATTGACGATGAAACACAGAAATTGCATCGAAATTAAATACAAAAGGCACAGTGCCGACTTAAGTATAAGAAGACTGACTCTTCCTAATCTCTATGTTTTGAACCATTCCCGTGACACTAGTTATAGATTCCGATGCTTCACTTCAGGTTTACTGTATCCCTCTGACCTTCTTATTGACGATGAAACACAGAAATTGCATCGGAATTAAGTACAAAAGGCACAATGCCGACTTACGTACAAGAAGACTGACTCATCCTTCTGTCTATGTTTTGAACCATTCCTGTGACACTAGTTATAGATTCCGATGCTTCACATCAGGTTCACTGTATCCCTTGGACCTTCTCATTGGCGACGAAACAAAGAAACTGCATCGGTATTAAATAGAAAAGGCACAATACCGACTTAAGTACAAGAAGACTGACTCTTCAAACTCTCTAAGTTTTGAACCATTCCTGTGACACTAGTTATAGATTCCGATGCTTCACTTCAGGTTTACTGTATCCCTCTGACCTTCTTATTGACGATGAAACACAGAAATTGCATCGGAATTAAATACAAAAGGCACAATGCCGACTTACGTACAAGAAGACTGACTCATCAATCTGTCTATGTTTTGAACGATTCCTGTGACACTAGTTATAGATTCCGATGCTTCAATTCAGGTTTACTGCATCCCTTGGACCATCTTATTGACGACGAAACACAGAAATTGCATCGGAATTACTTAGGAAAGGCACAATGCCGACTTAAGTACAAGAGAACTCACTCTTCTTACTGGCTATGTTTTGAACATTTCCTGTGAGACCAGTTTTAGATTCCGATGCTTCACAATATGTTTACTGTATCCCTTGGACCTTCTTATTGACGATGAAACACAGAAATTGCATCGGAATTAAATACAAAAGGCGCAATGCCGACTCAAGTACAAGAAATCTGGTTCTTCCTACTGTCTATGATTTGAACCATTCCTGTGACACTAGTTATACATTCCGATGCTTTACTTCAGGTTTACTGTATCCCTCTGATCTTCTAATTGACGATGAAACACAGAAATTGCTTCGAAATTAAATACAAAAGGCACAGTGCCGACTTAAGTATAAGAAGACTGACACTTCCTAATCTCTATGTTTTGAACCATTCCCGTGACACTAGTTATAGATTCCGATGCTTCACTTCAGGTTTACTGTATCCCTTGGAAATTCTTATTGACGATGAAACACAGAAATTGCATCGGAATTAAAAAGAAAAGGCACAATGCCGACTTAGGTACAAGAGAAATCACTCGTCTTACTGGTTATGTTTTGAACATTTCCTGTGAGACCAGTTTTAGATTCCGATGCTTCACAATATGTTTACTGTATCCCTTGGACCTTCTTATTGTCGATGAAACACTGAATTTGCATCGGAATTAAATACAACAGGCTCCATGCCGACAGAAATACAAGAAGACTGACTCTTCTTACTGACTATGTTTTGTACCATTCCTGTGACACTAGTTATAGATTCCGATGCCTCACTTCAGGTTTACTGTATCCCTCTGACCTTCTTATTGACTATGAAACACAGAAATTGCATCGGAATTAAATACAAAGGGCACAATGCCGACTTAAGTACATGAAGACTTACTCTTCCTACTGTCTATGTTTTGAACCATTCCTGTGACACTACTTATAGATTCAGATGCCTCACTTCAGGTTTACTGTATCCCTTGGACCTTCGTATTGACGACGAAACACAGAATTTGCATCGGAATTAAATAGAAAAGGCACAATGCCGACTTAAGTACAAGAAGGCTGACTCTTCCCACTGTCTCTGCCTTGACCATTCCTGTGACACTAGCTATAGATTCCGATGCTTCACTTCAGGTTTACTGTAGCCCTCTGACCTGCTTATTGACGATGAAACACAGAAATTGCATCGGAATTAAATACAAAAGGCACAAAGCCGACTTAAGTACAGGAAGACTGACTCTTCTTACTGTTTATGTTTTGAACCATTCCTGTGACACTAGTTATAGATTCCGACGCATCACTTCAGGTTTGCTGTATCCCTCTGATCTTCTAATTGACGATGAAACACAGAAATTGCATCGAAATTAAATACAAAGGGCACAGTGCCGACTTAAGTATAAGAAGACTGTCTCTTCCTAATCTCTATGTTTTGAACCATTCCCGTGACACTAGTTATAGATTCCGATGCTTCACTTCAGGTTTACTGTATCCCTCTGACCTTCTTATTGACGATGAAACACAGAAATTGCATCGGAATTAAGTACAAAAGGCACAATGCCGACTTACGTACAAGGAGACTGACTCATCCTTCTGTCTATATTTGAACCATTCCTGTGACACTAGATATAGATTCCGATGCTTCACTTCAGGATTACTGTATCCCTTGGACCTTCTCATTGACGACGAAACACAGAAACTGCATCGGAATTAAACAGAAAAGGCACAATGCCGACTTAAGTACAAGAGAAATCACTCGTCTTACTGGTTATGTTTTGAACATTTCCTGTGACACTAGTTATAGATTCCGATGCTTCACTTCAGGATTACTGTATCCCTCCTCCCTTCTTATTGTCGATGAAACACAGAAATTGCATCGGAATTAAATACAAAAGGCACAATACCGACTTAAGTACAAGAGGACTGACTCTTCTTACTGTCTATGTTTTGAACCATTCCTGTGACACTAGTTATAGATTCCGATGCTTCACTTTAGGTTTACTGTAGCACTTGGACCTTCTTATTGACGATGAAACACAGAAATTGCATCGGAATTAAATACAAAAGGCACAATGCCAACTTAAGTACAAGAAGACTGACTCTTCTTACTGTCAATGTGATTAACCATTCGTGTGAAACTAGTTATAGATTCCGATGCTTCACTTCAGGTTTACTGTATCCCTCTGACCTTCTTATTGACGATAAAAAACAGAAATTGCATCGGAATTAAATACAAAAGGCAAAATGCCGACTTACGTACAAGAAGACTGACTCATCCTTCTGTCTATGTTTTGAACCATTCCTGTGACACTAGTTATAGATTCCGATGCTTCACTTCAGGTTTACTGTATCCCTTGGACCTTCTCATTGGCGACGAAACACAGAAACTGCATCGGAATTAAATAGAAAAGGCACAATGCCGACTTATGTACAAGAAGACTGACTGTTACAACTTTCTATGTTTTGAACCATTCCTTTGACATTAGTTATAGATTCCGATGCTTCACTTCAGGTTTACTGTATCCCTCTGACCTTCTTATTGACGATGAAACACAGAAATTGCATCGGAATTAAATACAAAAGGCACAATGCCGACTCAAATACAAGATGACTGGCTCTTCCTACTCTCAATGCTATGAACCTTTCCTGTGAGACCGGTATTAGATTCCGATGCTTCACTTCAGGTTTACTGTATCCCTCTGAACTTCTTATTGATGTTGAAACACAGAAATTGCATCGGAAATAAATACAAAGGGCACAATGCCGACTTAAGTACAAGAAGACTTACTCTTCCTACTGTCTATGTTTTGAACCATTCCTGTGACACTACTTATAGATTCCGATGCCTCACTTCAGGTTTACTGTATCCCTTGGACCTTCTTATTGACGATGAAACACAGAAATTGCATCGGAATAAAACAGAAAAGGCACAGTGCCGACTTAAGTACAAGAGAACTCTTTCTTCTTACTGGCTATGTTTTGAACATTTCCTGTGCGACCAGTATAAGATTCCGATGCTTGAAAATATGTTTACTGTATCCCTTGGACCTTCTTATTGACGATGAAAAACAGAAATTGCATCGGAATTAAATACAAAAGGCACCATGCCGACTTAAATACAAGAAGACTGACTCTTCTCACTTACTATGTTTTGAACCATTCCTGTGACACTAGTTATAGATTCCATTGCCTCACTTCAGGTTTACTGTATCCCTCTGACCTTCTTATTGATGTTGAAACACAGAAATTGCATCGGAATTGAATATAAAAGGCACAATGCCGACTTAAGTGCAAGAAGACTGACTCTTCTTACTGTCTACGTTTTCAACCATTCCGGTGACACTAGTTGTAGTTTCCGATGCTTCACTATATGTTTACTGTATCACATGGAACTTCTTATTGACGATGAAACACAGAAATTGCATCGGAATTAAATACAAAAGGCACAAGGCCGACTCAAGTACAAGAAATCTGGTTCTTCCTACTGTCTATGATTTGAACCATTCCTGTGACACTAGTTATACATTCCGATGCTTCACTTCAGGTTTACTGTATCGCTCTGATCTACTAATTGACGATGAAACACAGAAATTGCTTCGAAATTAAATACAAATGGCACAGTGCCGACTTAAGTATAAGAAGACTGACTCTTCCAAATCTCTATGTTTTGAACCATTCCCGTGACACTAGTTATAGATTCCGATGCTTCACTTCAGGTTTACTGTATCCCTCTGACCTTCTTATTGACGATGAAACACAGAAATTGCATCGGAATTAAATACAAAAGGCACAATGCCGACTTACGTACAAGAAGACTGACTCATCCTTCTGTCTATGTTTTGAACCATTCCTGTGACACTAGTTATAGATTCCGATGCTTCACTTCATGTTCACTGTATCCTTGGACCTTCTCATTGACGACGAAACACAGAAACTGCATCGGAATTAAATAGAAAATGCACAATGACGACTTAAGTACAAGAAGACTGACTCTTCAAACTGTCTATGATTTGAACCATTCCTGTGATAGTAGTTATAGATTCCGATGCTTCACTTCAGGTTTACTGTATCCCTCCTCCCTTCTTATTGCCGATGAAACACAGAAATTGCGTCGGAATTAAATACATAAGGCACAATGCCGACTTAACTACAAGTGGACTGACTCTTCTTACTGTCTATGTTTTGAACCATTCCTGTGACACTAGTTATAGATTCCGATGCTTCATTTCAGGTTTACTGCATCCCTCGGGCCTTCTTATTAACGACGAAACACAGAAATTGCATCGGAATTACTTAGGAAAGGCACAATGCCGACTTAAGTACAAGAAGACTGACTCTTCTTACTGTCTATTTTTTGAACTATTCCTGTGACACTAGTTATAGATTCCGATGCTTCACTTTAGGTTTACTGTATAACTTGGACCTTCTTATTGACGATGAAACACAGAAATTGCATCGGAATTAAATACAAAAGGCACAACGCCGACTTAAGTACAAGAAGACTGACTCTTCTTACTGTCAATGTTATTAACCATTCGTGTAACACTAGTTATAGAATCCGATGCTTCACTTCAGGTTTACTGTATCCCTCTGACCTTCTTATTGACGATGAAACTTAGATATTGCATCGGAATTAAATAGAGAAGGCACAATGCCGACTTAAGTACAAGTAGACTGACTCTTCTTACTGACTATGCTTTGAACTTTTCCTGTGAGACTAGTTTTAGATTCCGATGCTTCGCTATATGTTTACTGTATCACTTGGACCTTTTTATTGACGATGAAACACAGAAATTGCATCGGAATTAAATACAAAAGGCACCATGCCGACTTAAGTACAAGAAGACTGACTCTTCCTACTGTCTATGTTTTGAAGCATTCCTGTGACGCTAGTTATAGTTTCCAATGCCTCACTTCAGGTTTACTGTATCCCTTGGACCTTCTTATTGACTATGAAACACAGAAATTGCATCGGAATTAAATACAAAATGCACAATGCTGACTTAAGTACACGAAGACTGACTCTTCCTACTGTCTATTTTTTGAACCATTCCTGTGACACTTGTTATAGATTCCGATGCTTCACTTCAGGGTTACTGTATCCCTTGGACCTTCTCATTGACGATGAAACACAGAAATTACATCAGAATTAAATACAAAAGGCACAATGCTGACTTAAGTACAAGAGGACTGACTCTTCTTACTGTCTATGATTTGAACCATTCCATTGACACTAGTTATAGATTCCGATGGTTCACTCCAGGTTTACTGTATCCCTTTGACCTTGTTATTGACGATGAAACACAGAAATTGCATCGGAATTAAATAGAAAAGCCACAATGTCGACATAAGTACAAGAAGACTGACTCTTCTTACTGACTATGTTTTGAACCATTCCTGTGACACTAGTTATAGATTCCGATGATTCACTTCAGGTTTACTGTATCCCTTGGACCTTCTTATTTACGATGAAACACAGAAATTGCATCGGGATTAAATACAAACGGAACAAAGCCGACTTAAGTACAAGTAGACTGACTCTTCTTACTGTCAATGATTTGAACAATTCCTGTGACACTAGTTATACATTCCGATGCTTCACTTCAGGTTTACTGCATCCCTTGGACCTTCTTATTGACGACGAAACACAGAAAATGCACCGGAATTAAATAGGAAAGGCACAATGCCGACTTAAGTACAAGAAGACTGACTCTTCTTACTGTCTATGTTTTGAACCATTCCTGTGACACTAGTTATAGATTCCGATGCTTCACTTTAGGTTTACTGTATCACTTGGACCTTCTTTTTGACGATGAAACACAGAAATTGCATCGGAATTAAATACAAAAGGCACAATGACGGCTTAAGTACAAGAAGACTGACTCTTCAAACTGTCTATGATTTGAACCATTCCTGTGATACTAGTTATAGATTCCGATGCTTCACTTCAGGTTTACTGTATCCTTCCTCCCTTCTTATTGCCGATGAAACACAGATATTGCATCGGAATTAAATACAAAAGGCACAATGCCGACTTAAGTACAAGAAGACTGACTCATCTTACTGTCATTGTTTTTAACCATTCCTGTGACACTAGTTATAGATTCCTGAGCTTCACTTCAGGTTTACTGTATCCCTCTGACCTCCTTATTGACGATGAAACTTAGAAATTGCATCGGAATTAAATACAAAAGGCACAATGCCGACTCAAATACAAGATGACTGGCTCTTCATACACTCTATGTTTTGATCCTTTCCTGTGCGACCGGTTTTAGATTCCGATGCTTCACTTCATGTTTACTGTATCCCTCTGACCTTCTTATTGACTATGAAACACAGAAAATGCATCGGAATTAAATACAAAAAGCACAATGCAGACTCAAGTACAAGAAGACTGACTCTTCCTACTGGCTATGCTTTGAACAATTCCTGTGACACTAGTTATACATTCCGATGCTTCACTTCAGGTTTACTGTATCCCTCTGACCTTCTTCTTAATGATCAAACACAGAAATTGCATCGGAATTAAATAGAAAAGGCACAACGCCGACTTCAGTACAAGAGGACTGACTCTCCTTACTGTCTATGATTTGAACGATTCCTGTGACACTAGTTATAAAATACGATGCTTCATTTCAGGTGTACAGTATCCCTTGGACCCTCTTATTGACGATGAAACACAGAAGTTGCATCGGAATTAAATACAAAATTCACAATGCCGACTTAAGTACAAGAAGACTGACTCTTCCTACTGTCTAAGTTTTGAACCATTCCTGTGACACTAGTTATAGATTCCGATTCTTCACTTCAGGTTTACTATATCCCTTGGACTTTATTATTGACGATGACACACAGAAATTGCATCGGAATTAAATAGAAAATGCACAATGCCGACTTAAGTACAAGAAGACTGACTCTTCTTACTGTCTATGTTTTGAACCATTCCTGAGCCACTAGTTATAGATTCCGATTCTTCACCTCAGGTTTACTGCATCCCTTGGACCTTCTTATTGACGACGAAACACAGAAATTGCATCGGAATTACTTAGGAAAGGCACAATGCCGACTTAAGTACAAGAAGACTGACACTTCTTACTGTCTATGTTTTGAACCATTCCTGTGACACTAGTTATAGATTCCGATGCTTCACTTTAGGTTTACTGTATCACTTGGACCTTCTTATTGTTGATGAAACACAGAAATTGCATCGGAATTAAATACAAAAGGCACAATGCCGACTTAAGTACAAGAAGACTGACTCTTCCTACTGTCTATGTTTTGAAGCATTCCTGTGACGCAAGTTACAGATTCCGATGCCTCACATCAGGTTTACTGTATCCCTTGGACCTTCTTATTGACGATGAAACACAGAAATTGCATCGGAATTAAATACAAAAGGCACAATGCTGACTTAAGTACAAGAAGACTGACTCTTCCAACTGTCTATTTTTTGAACCATTCCTGTGACACTTGTTATAGATTCCTATGCTCCACTTCAGGTTTACTGTATCCCTTGGACATTCTTATTGTCGATGAAACACAGAAATTGCATCAGAATTAAATACAATAGGCACAATGCCGACTTAAGTACAAGAAAACTGACTCTTCTTACTGTCAATGATTTGAACCATTCCTGTGACACTAGTTATAGAATACGATGCTTCACTTCAGGTTTACTGCATCCCTTGGACCTTCTTATTGACGACGAAACACAGAAAATGCACCGGAATTAAATAGGAAAGGCACAATGCCGACTTAAGTACAAGAAGACTGACTCTTCTTACTGTCTATGTTTTGAACCATTCCTGTGACACTAGTTATAGATTCCGATGCATCACTTTAGGTTTACTGTATCACTTGGACCTTCTTCTTGACGATGAAACACAGAAATTGCATCGGAATTGAATACAAAAGGCACAATGCCGACTTAAGTACAAGAAGACTGACTCATCTTACTGTCAATGTTTTTAACCATTCCTGTGACACTAGTTATAGATTCCTGTGCTTCACTTCATGTTTACTGTATCCCTCTGACCTTCTTATTGACGATGAAACACAGAAATTGCATCGGAATGAAATACAAAAGGCACAATGCCGACTTAAGTACAAGAAGAATGACTCTTCCTACTGGCAGTGTTTTGAACAATTCCTGCGACACTAGTTATACATTCCGATGCTTCACTTCAGGTTTACTGTATCCCTCTGACCTTCTTCTTGTTGATCAAACACAGAAATTGCATCGGAATTAAATAGAAAAGGCACAATGGCGACTTAAGTACAAGAAGACTGACTCTCCCAACTGTCTATGATTTGAACGTTTCCTGTGACACTAGTTATAGATTTCGATGCTTCATCTCGGGTGTACTGTATCCCTTGGACCTTCTTATTGACGATGAAACACAGAAGTTGCATCGGAATTAAATACAAAAGTCACAATGCCGACTTAAGTACAAGTAGACTAATCTTCTTACTGTCTATGTTTTGAACCATTCCTGTGACACTAGTTATAGATTCCGATTCTTCACTTCAGGTTTACTATATCCCTTGGACTTTATTATTGACGATGACACACAGAAATTGCTCGGAATTAAATAGAAAATGCACAATGCCGACTTAAGTACAAGAAGACTGACTCTTCTTACTGTCTATGTTCTGAACCATTCCTGTGACACTAGTTATAGATTCCGATGCTTCACTTCAGGTGTACTGTATTTCTCCGACCTTCTTATTGACGATGAAACACAGAAATTGCATCAGAATTAAATACAAAAGGCACAATGCCGTTTTAAGTACAAGAAAACTGACTCTTCTTACTGTCAATGATTTGAACCATTCCTGTGACACTAGTTATAGAATACGATGCTTCACTTCAGGTTTACTGCATCCCTTGGACCTTCTTATTGACGACGAAACACAGCAAATGCACCGGAATTAAATAGGAAAGGCACAATGCCGATTTAAGTACAAGAAGACTGACTCTTCTTACTGTCTATGTTTTGAACCATTCCTGTGACACTACTTATAGATTCCGATGCCTCACTTCAGGTTTACTGTATCCCTTGGACCTTCTCATTGACGACGAAACACAGAAACTGCATCCGAATTAAATAGAAAAGGCACAATGACGACTTAAGTACAAGAAGACTGACTCTTCAAACTGTCTATGATTTGAACCATTCCTGTGATACTAGTTATAGATTCCGATGCTTCACTTCAGGTTTACTGTATCCCTCCTCCCTTCTTATTGCCGATGAAACACAGAAATTGCATCGGAATTAAATACATAAGGCACAATGCCGACTTAAATACAAGAGGACTGACTCTTCTTACTGTCTATGTTTTGAACCATTCCTGTGACACTAGTTATAGATTCCGATGCTTCATTTCAGGTTTACTGCATCCCTCGGGCCTTCTTATTGACGACGAAACACAGAAATTGCATCGGAATTACTTAGGAAAGGCACAATGCCGACTTAAGTACAAGAAGACTGACTCTTCTTACTGTCTATTTTTTGAACTATTCCTGTGACACTAGTTATAGATTCCGATGCTTCACTTTAGGTTTACTGTATAACTTGGACCTTCTTATTGACGATGAAACACAGAAATTGCATCGGAATTAAATACAAAAGGCACAACGCCGACTTAAGTACAAGAAGACTGACTCTTCTTACTGTCAATGTTATTAACCATTCGTGTGACACTAGTTATAGAATCCGATGCTTCACTTCAGGTTTACTGTATCCCTCTGACCTTCTTATTGACGATGAAACTTAGATATTGCATCGGAATTAAATAGAGAAGGCACAATGCCGACTTAAGTACAAATAGACTGACTCTTCTTATTGACTATGCTTTGAACTTTTCCTGTGAGACTAGTTTTAGATTCCGATGCTTCGCTATATGTTTACTGTATCCCTTGGACCTTCTTATTGACGATGAAACACAGAAATTAAATCGGAATTAAATACAAAAGGCACCATGCCGACTTAAGTACAAGAAGACTGACTCTTCCTACTGTCTATGTTTTGAAGCATTCCTGTGACGCTAGTTATAGATTCCGATGCCTCACTTATGGTTTACTGTATCCCTTGGACCTTCTTATTGACTATGAAACACAGAAATTGCATCGGAATTAAATACAAAAGGCACAATGCTGACTTAAGTACACGAAGACTGACTCTTCCTACTGTCTATTTTTTGAACCATTCCTGTGACACTTGTTATAGATTCCGATGCTTCACTTCAGGGTTACTGTATCCCTTGGACCTTCTCATTGACGATGAAACACAGAAATTACATCAGAATTAAATACAAAAGGCACAATGCTGACTTAAGTACAAGAGGACTGACTCTTCTTACTGTCTATGATTTAAACCATTCCATTGACACTAGTTATAGATTCCGATGGTTCACTCCAGGTTTACTGTATCCCTTTGACCTTGTTATTGACGATGAAACAGAGAAATTGCATCGGAATTAAATAGAAAAGCCACAATGTCGACATAAGTACAAGAAGACTGACTCTTCTTACTGACTATGTTTTGAACCATTCCTGTGACACTAGTTATAGATTCCGATGATTCACTTCAGGTTTACTGTATCCCTTGGACCTTCTTATTTACGATGAAACACAGAAATTGCATCGGGATTAAATACAAAAGGAACAAAGCCGACTTAAGTACAAGTAGACTGACTCTTCTTACTGTCAATGATTTGAACCATTCCTGTGACACTAGTTATACATTCCGATGCTTCACTTCAGTTTTACTGCATCCCTTGGACATTCTTATTGTCGATGAAACACAGAAATTGCATCAGAATTAAATACAATAGGCACAATGCCGACTTAAGTACAAGAAAACTGACTCTTCTTACTGTCAATGATTTGAACCATTCCTGTGACACTAGTTATAGAATACGATGCTTCACTTCAGGTTTACTGCATCCCTTGGACCTTCTTATTGACGACGAAACACAGCAAATGCACCGGAATTAAATAGGAAAGGCACAATGCCGACTTAAGTACAAGAAGACTGACTCTTCGTACTGTCTATGTTTTGAACCATTCCTGTGACACTACTTATAGATTCCGATGCCTCACTTCAGGTTTACTGTATCCCTTGGACCTTCTTATTGACGATGAAACACAGAAATTGCATCGGAATTAAAAAGAAAAGGCACAGTGCCGACTTAAGTACAAGAGAACTCACTCTTCTTACTGGCTATGTTTTGAACATTTCCTGTGCGACCAGTTTAAGATTCCGATGCTTCACAATATGTTTACTGTATCCCTTGGACCTTCTTATTGACGATGAAAAACAGAAATTGCATCGGAATTAAATACAAAAGGCACCATGCCGACTTAAATACAAGAAGACTGACTCTTCTCACTTACTATGTTTTGAAACATTCCTGTGACACTAGTTATAGATTCCGATGCCTCACTTCAGGTTTACTGTATCCCTGTCACCTTCTTATTGATGTTGAAACACAGAAATTGCATCGGAATTGAATATAAAAGGCACAATGCCGACTTAAGTACAAGAAGACTGACTCTTCTTACTGTCTACGTTTTCAACCATTCCGGTGACACTAGTTGAAGTTTCCGATGCTTCACTATATGTTTACTGTATCACTTGGAACTTCTTATTGACGACGAAACACAGAAATTGCATCGGAATTAAATACAAAAGGCACAAGGCCGACTCAAGTACAAGAAATCTGGTTCTTCCTACTGTCTATGATTTGAACCATTCCTGTGACACTAGTTATACATTCCGATGCTTCACTTCAGGTTTACTGTATCCCTCTGATCTACTAATTGACGATGAAACACAGAAATTGCTTCGAAATTAAATACAAATGGCACAGTGCCGACTTAAGTATAAGAAGACTGACTCTTCCAAATCTCTATGTTTTGAACCATTCCCGTGACACTAGTTATAGATTCCGATGCTTCACTTCAGGTTTACTGTATCCCTCTGACCTTCTTATTGACGATGAAACACAGAAATTGCATCGGAATTAAATACAAAAGGCACAATGCCGACTTACGTACAAGAAGACTGACTCATCCTTCTGTCTATGTTTTTAACCATTCCTGTGACACTAGTTATAGATTCCGATGCTTCACTTCATGTTCACTGTATCCTTGGACCTTCTCATTGACGACGAAACACAGAAACTGCATCGGAATTAAATAGAAAAGGCACAATGACGACTTAAGTACAAGAAGACTGACTCTTCAAACTGTCTATGATTTGAACCATTCCTGTGATACTAGTTATAGATTCCGATGCTTCACTTCAGGTTTACTGAATCCCTCCTCCCTTCTCATTGCCGATGAAACACAGAAATTGCATCGGAATTAAATACATAAGGCACAATGCCGACTTAAGTACAAGAGGACTGACTCTTCTTACTGTCTATGTTTTGAACCATTCCTGTGACACTAGTTATAGATTCCGATGCTTCATTTCAGGTTTACTGCATCCCTCGGGCCTTCTTATTGACGACGAAACACAGAAATTGCATCGGAATTACTTAGGAAAGGCACAATGCCGACTTAAGTACAAGAAGACTGTCTCTTCTTACTGTCTATTTTTTGAACTATTCCTGTGACACTAGTTATAGATTCCGATGCTTCACTTTAGGTTTACTGTATAACTTGGACCTTCTTATTGACGATGAAACACAGAAATTGCATCGGAATTAAATACAAAAGGCACAACGCCGACTTAAGTACAAGAAGACTGACTCTTCTTACTGTCAATGTTGTTAACCATTCGTGTGACACTAGTTATAGAATCCGATGCTTCACTTCAGGTTTACTGTATCCCTCTGACCTTCTTATTGACGATGAAACTTAGATATTGCATCGGAATTAAATAGAGAAGGCACAATGCCGACTTAAGTACAAGTAGACTGACTCTTCTTATTGACTATGCTTTGAACTTTTCCTGTTAGACTAGTTTTAGATTCCGATGCTTCGCTATATGTTTACTGTATCCCTTGGACCTTCTTATTGACGATGAAACACAGAAATTGCATCGGAATTAAATACAAAAGGCACCATGCCGACTTAAGTACAAGAAGACCGACTCTTCCTACTGTCTATGTTTTGAAGCATTCCTGTGACGCTAGTTATAGATTCCGATGCCTCACTTCAGGTTTACTGTATCCCTTGGACCTTCTTATTGACTATGAAACACAGAAATTGCATCGGAATTAAATACAAAAGGCACAATGCTGACTTAAGTACACGAAGACTGACTCTTCCTACTGTCTATTTTTTGAACCATTCCTGTGACACTTGTTATAGATTCCGATGCTTCACTTCTGGGTTACTGTATCCCTTGGACCTTCTCATTGACGATGAAACACAGAAATTACATCAGAATTAAATACAAAAGGCACAATGCTGACTTAAGTACAAGAGGACTGACTCTTCTTACTGTCTATGATTTAAACCATTCCATTGACACTAGTTATAGATTCCGATGGTTCACTCCAGGTTTACTGTATCCCTTTGACCTTGTTATTGACGATGAAACACAGAAATTGCATCGGAATTAAATAGAAAAGCCACAATGTCGACATAAGTACAAGAAGACTGACTCTTCTTACTGACTATGTTTTGAACCATTCCTGTGACACTAGTTATAGATTCCGATGATTCACTTCAGGTTTACTGTATCCCTTGGACCTTCTTATTTACGATGAAACACAGAAATTGCATCGGGATTAAATACAAAAGGAACAAAGCCGACTTAAGTACAAGTAGACTGACTCTTCTTACTGTCAATGATTTGAACCATTCCTGTGACACTAGTTATACATTCCGATGCTTCACTTCAGGTTTACTGCATCCCTTGGACCTTCTTATTGACGACGATACACAGAAAATGCACCGGAATTAAATAGGAAAGGCACAATGCCGACTTAAGTACAAGAAGACTGACTCTTCTCACTGTCTATGCTTTGAACCATTCCTGTGACACTAGTTATAGATTCCGATGCTTCACTTTAGGTTTACTGTATCACTTGGACCTTCTTTTTGACGATGAAACACAGAAATTGCATCGGAATTAAATACAAAAGGCACAATGACGACTTAAGTACAAGAAGACTGACTCTTCAAACTGTCTATGATTTGACCCATTCCTGTGATACTAGTTATAGATTCCGATGCTTCACTTAAGGTTTACTGTATCCTTCCTCCCTTCTTATTGCCGATGAAACACAGAAATTGCATCGGAATTAAATACAAAATGCACAATGCCGACTTAAGTACAAGAAGACTGACTCATCTTACTGTCAATGTTTTTAACCATTCCTGTGACACTAGTTATAGATTCCTGTGCTTCACTTCAGGTTTACTGTATCCCTCTGACCTTCTTATTGACGATGAAACTTAGAAATTGCATCGGAATTAAATACAATAGGCACAATGCCGACTCAAATACAAGATGACTGGCTCTTCTTACACTCTATGTTTTGATCCTTTCCTGTGAGACCGGTTTTAGATTCCGATGCTTCACTTCATGTTTACTGTATCCCTCTGACCTTCTTATTGACGATGAAACACAGAAATTGCATCGGGATTAAATACAAAAGGAACAAAGCCGACTTAAGTACAAGTAGACTGACTCTTCTTACTGTCAATGATTTGAACCATTCCTGTGACACTAGTTATACATTCCGATGCTTCACTTCAGGTTTACTGCATCCCTTGGACCTTCTTATTGACGACGATACACAGAAAATGCACCGGAATTAAATAGGAAAGGCACAATGAAGAACTTAAGTACAAGAAGACTGACTCTTCTTACTGTCTATGTTTTGAACCATTCCTGTGACACTAGTTATAGATTCCGATGCTTCACTTTAGGTTTACTGTATCACTTGGACCTTCTTTTTGACGATGAAACACAGAAATTGCATCGGAATTAAATACAAAAGGCACAATGACGACTTAAGTACAAGAAGACTGACTCTTCAAACTGTCTATGATTTGACCCATTCTTGTGATACTAGTTATAGATTCCGATGCTTCACTTAAGGTTTACTGTATCCTTCCTCCCTTCTTATTGCCGATGAAACACAGAAATTGCATCGGAATTAAATACAAAATGCACAATGCCGACTTAAGTACAAGAAGACTGACTCATCTTACTGTCAATGTTTTTACCATTCCTGTGACACTAGTTATAGATTCCTGTGCTTCACTTCAGGTTTACTGTATCCCTCTGACCTTCTTATTGACGATGAAACTTAGAAATTGCATCGGAATTAAATACAAAAGGCACAATGCCGACTCAAATACAAGATGACTGGCTCTTCTTACACTCTATGTTTTGATCCTTTCCTGTGAGACCGGTTTTAGATTCCGATGCTTCACTTCATGTTTACTGTATCCCTCTGACCTTCTTATTGACGATGAAACACAGAAAATGCATCGGAATTAAATACAAAAAGCACAATGCAGACTCAAGTACAAGAAGACTGACTCTTCCTACTGGCTATGCTTTGAACAATTCCTGTGACACTAGTTATACATTCCGATGCTTCACTTCAGGTTTACTGTATCCCTCTGACCTTCTTCTTAATGATCAAACACAGATATTGCATCGGAATTAAATAGAAAAGGCACAACGCCGACTTCAGTACAAGAGGACTGACTCTCCTTACTGTCTATGATTTGAACGATTCCTGTGACACTAGTTATAGAATACGATGCTTCATTTCAGGTGTACAGTATCCCTTGGACCCTCTTATTGACGATGAAACACAGAAGTTGCATCGGAATTAAATACAAAATTCACAATGCCGACTTAAGTACAAGAAGACTGACTCTTCCTACTGTCTAAGTTTTGAACCATTCCTGTGACACTAGTTATACACTCCTGGAAATGGAAAAAAGAACACATTGACACCGGTGTGTCAGTCCCACCATACTTGCTCCGGACACTGCGAGAGGACTGTACAAGCAATGATCACACGCACGGCACAGCGGACACACCAGGAACCGCGGTGTTGACCGTCGAATGGCGCTAGCTGCGCAGCATTTGTGCACCGCCGCCGTCAGTGTCAGCCAGTTTGCCGTGGCATACGGAGCTCCATCGCAGTCTTTAACACTGGTAGCATGCCGCGACAGCGTGGACGTGAACCGTATGTGCAGTTGACGGACTTTGAGCGAGGGCGTGTAGTGGGCATGCGGGAGGCCGGGTGGACGTACCGCCGAATTGCTCAACACGTGGGGCGTGAGGTCTCCACAGTACATCGATGTTGTCGCCAGTGGTCGGCGGAAGGTGCACGTGCCCGTCGACCTGGGACCGGACCGCAGCGACGCACGGATGCACGCCAAGACCGTAGGATCCTACGCAGTGCCGTAGGGGACCGCACCGCCACTTCCCAGCAAATTAGGGACACTGTTGCTCCTGGGGTATCGGCGAGGACCATTCGCAACCGTCTCCATGAAGCTGGGCTACGGTCCCGCACACCGTTAGGCCGTCTTCCGCTCACGCCCCAACATCGTCCAGTGGTGTCGCGACAGGCGTGAATGGAGAGACGAATGGAGACGTGTCGTCTTCAGCGATGACAGTCGCTTCTGCCTTGGTGCCAATGATGGTCGTATGCGTGTTTGGCGCCGTGCAGGTGAGCGCCACAATCAGGACCGCATACGACCGAGGCACACAGGGCCAACACCCGGCATCATGGTGTGGGGAGCGATCTCCTACACTGGCCGTACACCACTGGTGATCGTCGAGGGGACACTGAATAGTGCACGGTACATCCAAAGCGTCATCGAACTCATCGTTCTACCATTCCTAGACCGGCAAGGTAACTTGCTGTTCCAACAGGACAATGCACGTCCGCATGTATCCCGTGCCACCCAACGTGCTCTAGAAGGTGTACGCCAACTGCCCTGGCCAGCAAGATCTCCGGATCTGTCCCCCATTGAGCATGTTTGGGACTGGATGAAGCGTCGTCTCACGCGGTCTGCACGTCCAGCACGAACGCTGGTCCAACTGAGGCGCCAGGTGGAAATGGCATGGCAAGCCGTCCCACAGGACTACATCCAGCATCTCTACGATCGTCTCCATGGGAGAATAGCAGCCTGCATTGCTGCGAAAGGTGGATATACACTGTACTAGTGCCGACATTGTGCATGCTCTGTTGCCTGTGTCTATGTGCCTGTGGTTCTGACAGTGTGATCATGTGATGTATCTGACCCTAGGAATGTGTCAATAAAGTTTCCCCTTCCTGGGACAATGAATTCACGGTGTTCTTATTTCAATTTCCAGGAGTGTAGATTCCGATTCTTCACTTCAGGTTTACTATATCCCTTGGACTTTATTATTGACGATGACACACAGAAATTGCATCGGAATTAAATAGAAAATGCACAATGCCGACTTAAGTACAAGAAGACTGACTCTTCTTACTGTCTATGTTTTGAACCATTCCTGAGCCACTAGTTATAGATTCCGATTCTTCACCTCAGGTTTACTGCATCCCTTGGACCTTCTTATTGACGACGAAACACAGAAATTGCATCGGAATTACTTAGGAAAGGCACAATGCCGACTAAGTACAAGAAGACTGACACTTCTTACTGTCTATGTTTTGAACCATTCCTGTGACACTAGTTATAGATTCCGATGCTTCACTTTAGGTTTACTGTATCACTTGGACCTTCTTATTGTTGATGAAACACAGAAATTGCATCGGAATTAAATACAAAAGGCACAATGCCGACTTAAGTACAAGAAGACTGACTCTTACTACTGTCTATGTTTTGAAGCATTCCTGTGACGCAAGTTATAGATTCCGATGCCTCACATCAGGTTTACTGTATCCCTTGGACCTTCTGATTGAGGATGAAACACAGAAATTGCATCGGAATTAAATACAAAAGGTACAATGCTGACTTAAGTACAAGAAGACTGACTCTTCCTACTGTCTATTTTTTGAACCATTCCTGTGACACTTGTTATAGATTCCTATGCTCCACTTCAGGTTTACTGTATCCCTTGGACATTCTTATTGACGATGAAACACAGAAATTCCATCAGAATTAAATACAAAAGGCACAATGCCGACTTAAGTACAAGAAAACTGACTCTTCTTACTGTCAATGATTTGAACCATTCCTGTGACACTAGTTATAGAATACGATGCTTCACTTCAGGTTTACTGCATCCCTTGGACCTTCTTATTGACGACGAAACACAGAAAATGCACCGGAATTAAATAGGAAAGGCACAATGCCGACTTAAGTACAAGAAGACTGACTCATCTTACTGACAATGTTTTTAACCATTCCTGTGACACTAGTTATAGATTCCTGTGCTTCACTTCAGGTTTACTGTATCCCTCTGACCTTCTTATTGACGATGAAACTTAGAAATTGCATCGGAATTAAATACAAAAGGCACAATGCCGACTCGAATACAAGATGACTGGCTCTTCTTACACTCTATTTTTTGATCCTTTGATGTGAGACCGCTTTTAGATTCCGATGCTTCACTTCATGTTTACAGTATCCCTCTGACCTTCTTATTGACGATGAAACACAGAAATTGCATCGGAATTAAATACAAAAGGCACAATGCCGACTCAAGTACAAGAAGACTGACTCTTCCTACTGGCAGTGTTTTGAACAATTCCTGCGACACTAGTTATACATTCCGATGCTTCACTTCAGGTTTACTGTATCCCTCTGACCTTCTTCTTGTTGATCAAACACAGAAATTGCATCGGAATTAAATAGAAAAGGCACAATGGCGACTTAAGTACAAGAAGACTGACTCTCCCAACTGTCTATGATTTGAACGATTCCTGTGACACTAGTTATAGATTTCGATGCTTCATCTCAGATGTACTGTATCCCTTGGACCTTCTTATTGACGATGAAACACAGAAATTGCATCGGAATTAAATACAAAACGCACAATGCCGACTTAAGTACAAGAAGGCTGACTCTTCCCACTGTCTACGTTTCGAACCATCCCTGTGACACTAGTTATAGTTTGCGACGCTTCCCTTCAGGTTTATTGTATCCCTCTGACCTTCTTATTGACGTTAAAACACAGAAATTGCATCGGAATTAAATAGAAAAGGCACAATGCTGACTTAAGTACAAGCAGACTGACTCTTCTTACTCACTATGTTTTGAACTATTCCTCAGACTCTAGTTATAGATTCCGATGCTACACTTTGGGTTTACTGTATCACTTGGAACTTCTTATTGACCATGAAACTCAGAAATTGCATCGGAATTAAATACAAATGGCACAATGCCGACTTAAGTACAAGAGGACTGACTCTTCTTACTGTCTATGTTTTGAACCATTCCTGTGACACTAGTTATAGATTCCGATGCTTCATTTCAGGTTTACTGCATCCCTCGGGCCTTCTTATTGACGACGAAACACAGAAATTGCATCGGAATTACTTAGGAAAGACACAATGCCGACTTAAGTACAAGAAGACTGACTCTTCTTACTGTCTATTTTTTGAACTATTCCTGTGACACTAGTTATAGATTCCGATGCTTCACTTTAGGTTTACTGTATAACTTGGACCTTCTTATTGACGATGAAACACAGAAATTGCATCGGAATTAAATACAAAAGGCACAACGCCGACTTAAGTACAAGAAGACTGACTCTTCTTACTGTCAATGTTGTTAACCATTCGTGTGACACTAGTTATAGAATCCGATGCTTCACTTCAGGTTTACTGTACCCCTCTGACCTTCTTATTGACGATGAAACTTAGATATTGCATCGGAATTAAATAGAGAAGGCACAATGCCGACTTAAGTACAAGTAGACTGACTCTTCTTATTGACTATGCTTTGAACTTTTCCTGTGAGACTAGTTTTAGATTCCGATGCTTCGCTATATGTTTACTGTATCCCTTGGACCTTCTTATTGACGATGAAACACAGAAATTGCATCGGAATTAAATACAAAAGGCACCATGCCGACTTAAGTACAAGAAGACTGACTCTTCCTACTGTCTATGTTTTGAAGCATTCCTGTGACGCTAGTTATAGATTCCGATGCCTCACTTCAGGTTTACTGTATCCCTTGGACCTTCTTATTGACTATGAAACACAGAAATTGCATCGGAATTAAATACAAAAGCCACAATGCTGACTTAAGTACACGAAGACTGACTCTTCCTACTGTCTATTTTTTGAACCATTCCTGTGACACTTGTTACAGATTCCGATGCTTCACTTCGGGGTTACTGTATCCCTTGGACCTTCTCATTGACGATGAAACACAGAAATTACATCAGAATTAAATACAAAAGGCACAATGCTGACTTAAGTACAAGAGGACTGACTCTTCTTACTGTCTATGATTTAAACCATTCCATTGACACTAGTTATAGATTCCGATTGTTCACTCCAGGTTTACTGTATCCCTTTGACCTTGTTATTGACGATGAAACACAGAAATTGCATCGGAATTAAATAGAAAAGCCACAATGTCGACATAAGTACAAGAAGACTGACTCTTCTTACTGACTATGTTTTGAACCATTCCTGTGACACTAGTTATAGATTCCGATGATTCACTTCAGGTTTACTGTATCCCTTGGACCTTCTTATTTACGATGAAACACAGAAATTGCATCGGGATTAAATACAAAAGGAACAAAGCCGACTTAAGTACAAGTAGACTGACTCTTCTTACTGTCAATGATTTGAACCATTCCTGTGACACTAGTTATACATTCCGATGCTTCACTTCAGGTTTACTGCATCCCTTGGACCTTCTTATTGACGACGATACACAGAAAATGCACCGGAATTAAATAGGAAAGGCACAATGCCGACTTAAGTACAAGAAGACTGACTCTTCTTACTGTCTATGTTTTGAACCATTCCTGTGACACTAGTTATAGATTCCGATGCTTCACTTTAGGTTTACTGTATCACTTGGACCTTCTTTTTGACGATGAAACACAGAAATTGCATCGGAATTAAATACAAAAGGCACAATGACGACTTAAGTACAAGAAGACTGACTCTTCAAACTGTCTATGATTTGACCCATTCCTGTGATACTAGTTATAGATTCCGATGCTTCACTTAAGGTTTACTGTATCCTTCCTCCCTTCTTATTGCCGATGAAACACAGAAATTGCATCGGAATTAAATACAAAATGCACAATGCCGACTTAAGTACAAGAAGACTGACTCATCTTACTGTCAATGTTTTTAACCATTCCTGTGACACTAGTTATAGATTCCTGTGCTTCACTTCAGGTTTACTGTATCCCTCTGACCTTCTTATTGACGATGAAACTTAGAAATTGCATCGGAATTAAATACAAAAGGCACAATGCCGACTCAAATACAAGATGACTGGCTCTTCTTACACTCTATGTTTTGATCCTTTCCTGTGAGACCGGTTTTAGATTCCGATGCTTCACTTCATGTTTACTGTATCCCTCTGACCTTCTTATTGACGATGAAACACAGAAAATGCATCGGAATTAAATACAAAAAGCACAATGCAGACTCAAGTACAAGAAGACTGACTCTTCCTACTGGCTATGCTTTGAACAATTCCTGTGACACTAGTTATACATTCCGATGCTTCACTTCAGGTTTACTGTATCCCTCTGACCTTCTTCTTAATGATCAAACACAGATATTGCATCGGAATTAAATAGAAAAGGCACAACGCCGACTTCAGTACAAGAGGACTGACTCTCCTTACTGTCGATGATTTGAACGATTCCTGTGACACTAGTTATAGAATACAATGCTTCATTTCAGGTGTACAGTATCCCTTGGACCCTCTTATTGACGATGAAACACAGAAGTTGCATCGGAATTAAATACAAAATTCACAATGCCGACTTAAGTACAAGAAGACTGACTCTTCCTACTGTCTAAGTTTTGAACCATTCCTGGTGCACTAGTTATAGATTCCGATTCTTCACTTCAGGTTTACTATATCCCTTGGACTTTATTATTGACGATGACACACAGAAATTGCATCGGAATTAAATAGAAAATGCACAATGCCGACTTAAGTACAAGAAGACTGACTCTTCTTACTGTCTATGTTTTGAACCATTCCTGAGCCACTAGTTATAGATTCCGAATCTTCACCTCAGGTTTACTGCATCCCTTGGACCTTCTTACTGACGACGAAACACAGAAATTGCATCGGAATTACTTAGGAAAGGCACAATGCCGACTTAAGTACAAGAAGACTGACACTTCTTACTGTCTATGACTTGAACCATTCCTGTGACACTAGTTATAGATTCCGATGCTTCACTTTAGGTTTACTGTATCACTTGGACCTTCTTATTGTTGATGAAACACAGAAATTGCATCGGAATTAAATACAAAAGGCACAATGCCGAATTAAGTACAAGAAGACTGACTCTTCCTACTGTCTATGTTTTGAAGCATTCCTGTGACGCAAGTTATAGATTCCGATGCCTCACATCAGGTTTACTGCATCCCTTGGACCTTCTGATTGAGGATGAAACACAGAAATTGCATCGGAATTAAATACAAAAGGTACAATGCTGACTTAAGTACAAGAAGACTGACTCTTCCTACTGTCTATTTTTTGAACCATTCCTGTGACACTTGTTATAGATTCCTATGCTCCACTTCAGGTTTACTGTATCCCTTGGACATTCTTATTGACGATGAAACACAGAAATTCCATCAGAATTAAATACAAAAGGCACAATGCCGACTTAAGTACAAGAAAACTGACTCTTCCTACTGTCAATGATTTGAACCATTCCTGTGACACTAGTTATAGAATACGATGCTTCACTTCAGGTTTACTGCATCCCTTGGACCTTCTTATTGGCGACTAAACACAGAAAATGCACCGGAATTAAATAGGAAAGGCACAATGCCGACTTAAGTACAAGAAGACTGACTCTTCTTACTGTCTATGTTTTGAACCATTCCTGTGACACTAGTTATAGATTCCGATGCATCACTTTGGGTTTCCTGTATCACTTGGACCTTCTTCTTGACGATGAAACACAGAAATTGCAACGGAATTGTATACAAAAGGCACAATCCCGACTTAAGTACAAGAAGACTGACTCATCTTACTGTCAATGTTTTTAACCATTCCTGTGACACTAGTTATAGATTCCTGTGCTTCACTTCAGGTTTACTGTATCCCTCTGACCTTCTTATTGACGATGAAACACAGAAATTGCATCGGAATTAAATACAAAAGGCACAATGCCGACTCAAGTACAAGAAGACTGACTCTTCCTACTGGCAGTGTTTTGAACAATTCCTGCGACACTAGTTATACATTCCGATGCTTCACTTCAGGTTTTCTGTATCCCTCTGACCTTCTTCTTGTTGATCAAACACAGAAATTGCATCGGAATTAAATAGAAAAGGCACAATGGCGACTTAAGTACAAGAAGACTGACTCTCCCAACTGTCTATGATTTGAACGATTCCTGTGACACTAGTTATAGATTTCGATGCTTCATCTCAGGTGTACTGTATCCCTTGGACCTTCTTATTGACGATGAAACACAGAAGTTGCATCGGAATTAAATACAAAAGTCACAATGCCGACTTAAGTACAAGTAGACTAATCTTCTTACTGTCTATGTTTTGAACCATTCCTGTGACACTAGTTATAGATTCCGATTCTTCACTTCGGGTTTACTATATCCCTTGGACTTTATTATTGACGATGACACACAGAAATTGCTCGGAATTAAATAGAAAATGCACAATGCCGACTTAAGTACAAGAAGACCGACTCTTCTTACTGTCTATGTTCTGAACCATTCCTGTGACACTAGTTACAGATTCCGATGCTTCACTTCAGGTGCACTGTATCCCTCTGACCTTCTTATTGACGATGAAACACAGAAATTGCATCGGAATTAAATACAAAACGCACAATGCCGACTTAAGTACAAGAAGGCTGACTCTCCCCACTGTCTACGTTTCGAACCATCCCTGTGACACTAGTTATAGTTTCCGACGCTTCCCTTCAGGTTTATTGTATCCCTCTGACCTTCTTATTGACGTTAAAACACAGAAATTGCATCGGAATTAAATAGAAAAGGCACAATGCTGACTTAAGTACAAGCAGACTGACTCTTCTTACTCACTATGTTTTGAACTATTCCTCAGACTCTAGTTATAGATTCCGATGCTACACTTTGGGTTTACTGTATCACTTGGAACTTCTTATTGACCATGAAACTCAGAAATTGCATCGGAATTAAATACAAATGGCACAATGCCGACACAAGTACAAGAAGACTGACTCTTCCTACTGTCTATGTTTTGAACCATTCCTGTGTCACTAGTTATACATTCCGATGCTTCACTTAAGGTTTACTGTATCCCTCTGACCTTCTTATTGACGATGAAACACAGAAGTTGCATCGGAATTAAATACAAAATGCACATTGCCGACTTAAGTACAAGAAGACTGACTCTTCCTACTGTCTATGTTTTGAACCATTCCTGTGACACTAGTTATAGATTCCGATTCTTCACTTCAGGTTTACTATATCCCTTGGACTTTATTATTGACGATGACACACAGAAATTGCATCGGAATTAAATCGAAAATGCACAATGCCGACTTAAGTACAAGAAGACTGACTCTTCTTACTGTCTATGTTTTGAACCACTCCTGTGACACTAGTTATAGATTCCGATGCTTCACCTCAGGTGTACTGTATCCCTCTGACCTTCTTATTGACGATGAAACACAGAAATTGCATCGTAATTAAATAGAAAAGGCACAATGCCGACTTATGTACAAGGAGACTGACTCTTCCCACTGTCTATGTTTTGAACCATTCCTGTGACACTAGTTATAGATTCCGAATCTTCACTTCAGGTTTACTGTTACCCTTGGACCTTCTTATTGTCGACGAAACACAGAATTTGCATCGGAATTAAATAGAAAAGGCACAATGCCGACTCAAGTACAAGAACACTGACTCTTCCTACTGTCTATGTTTTGAATCATTCCTGTAACACTAGTTATACATTCCGATGCTTCAATTCAGGTTTACTGTATCCCTCTGACCTTCTTATTGGCGATGAAACACAGAAATTGCATCGGAATTAAATACAAATCGCACAATGCCGACTAAAGTGCAAGAAGACTGACTCTTCCTACTGTCTACGTTTTGAACCATCCCTGTGACACTAGTTATAGATTCCGACGCTTCACTTCAGATTTATTGTATCCCTCTGACCTTCTTATTGACGTTAAAGCACAGAAATTGCATCGGAATTAAATACAAAAGGCACAATGCCGACTCAAATAATAGATGACTGGCCCTACTTACTGTCTATGCTTTTCCTGTGAGACCAGTTTCAGATTCCGATGCTTCACTTCAGGTTTACTGTATCCCTCTGACTTTCTTAATGACGATGAAACAGAGAAATTGCATCGGAATTAAATACAAAAGGCACAATGCCGACTTAAGTGCAAGAATACTGACTCTTCCTACTGTCTGTGTTTTGAACCATTCCTGTGGCACTAGTTATAGATTCCGATGCTTCACTTCAGGTTTACTGCATTCCTCTGACCTTCTTATTGACGATGAAACTCAGAAATTGCATCGGAATTAAATACAAATGGCACAATGCCGACACAAGTACAAGAAGACTGACTCTTCCTACTGTCTATGTTTGAAACATTCCTGTGACAGTAGTTATACATTCCAATGCTTCACTTCAGGTTTACAGTATCGCTCTGGCCTTCTTCTTGATGATGAAACACAGAAATTGCATCGGAATTAAATAGAAAAGGCACTATGCCGACTTAAGTACAAGAAGACTGACTCTTCTTACTGTCTTTGATTTGAACCATTCTTGTGACACTAGTTATAGATTCCGATGCTTCACTTCAGGTGTACTGTATCCCTTGGACCTTCTTATTGACGATGAAACACAGAAATTGCATCGGGAATAAATACAAAAAGCACAATGCCGACTTAAGTACAGGTAGACTGACTCTTCTTACTGTCTATGATTTGAACCATTCCTGTGACACTAGTTATAGATTCTGATGCTTCACATCAGTCTCACTGTTTCCCTATGACCTTCTCATTGACGATGAAACACAGAAATAGCATCGGAATTAAATACAAAGCGCACAATGCCGACTTAAGTACAACAAGACTGACTCTTCCTACTGACTATGTTTGAACCATTCCTGTGTCACTAGTTATACATTCCGGTGCTTCACTTAAGGTTTACTGTATCCCTCTGACCTTCTTATTGACGATGAAACCCAGAAATTGCATCGGAATTAAATACAAAAGGCACAATAACGACTCAAGTACAAGAAATCTGACTCTTCCTACTGTCTATGATTTGAACCAATCCCGTGACACTAGTTATACATTCCGATGCTTCACTTCAGGTTTACTGTATCCCTCTGCCCTTCTAATTGACGATGAAAGACAGAAGTTGCATCGGAATTAAATACAAAAGGCACAGTGCCGACGTAAGTATAAGAAGATTGACTCTTCCTAATCTCTATGTTTTGAACCATTTCCGTGTTACTAGTTATAGATTCCGATGCTTCACTTCAGGTTTACTGTATCCCTCTGACCTTCTTATTGACGATGAAACACAGAAATTGCATCGGAATTAAATACAAAAGGCACAATGCCGACTTACGTACAAGAAGACTGACTCATCCTTCTGTCTATGTTTTGAACCATTCCTGTTACACTAGTTATAGATTCCGATGCTTCATTTCAGGTTTCTGTATCCCTTGGACCTTCTCATTGACGACGAAACACAAAAACTTCATCGGATTTAAATAGAAAAGGCACAACGCCGACATAAGTACAAGAAGACTGACTCTTCCAACTTTCTATGTTTTGAACCATTCCTGTGATATTAGTTATAGAGTCCAATGCTTCACTTCAGGTTTATTGTATCCCTCTGACCTTCTTATTGTCGATGAAACACAGAAATTGCATCGGATTTAAATACAAAAGGCGCAATGCCGACTTAAGTACAAGAGGACTGACTCTTTTTTTACTGACTATGTTTTGAACCATTCCTGTGACACTAGCTATAGATTCCGAAGCTTCACTTAGGTTTACTGTAGCCCTCTGACCTTCTTATTGACGATGAAACACAGAAATTGCATCGGAATTAAATACAAAAGGCACAATGCCGACTCAGATACAAGATGACTGGCTCATCTTACTCTCTATGCTATGAACCTTTCCTGTGAGACCGGTATTAGATTCCGATGCTTCACTTCAGGTTTACTGTATCTCTCTGACCTTCTTATTGATGTTGAAACACAGAAATTGCATCGGAATTAAATACAAATGGCACATTGCCTACTTAAGTACAAGAAGACTTGCTCTTCCTACTGTCTTTGTTTTGAACCATTCCTGTGACACTACTTATAGATTCCGATGCCTCATTTCAGGTTTACTGTATCCCTTGGACCTTCTTATTGACGACGAAACACAGAAATTGCATCGAAATTAAATACAAAAGGCACAGTGCCGACTCAAGTATAAGAAGACTGACTCTTCCTAATCTCTATGTTTTGAACCATTCCCGTGACACTAGTTATAGATTCAGATGCTTCACTTCAGGTTTGCTGTATCCCTCTGACCTTCTTATTCACGATGAAACACAGAAATTGTATCGGAATTAAATACAAAAGGCACAATGCCGACTTACGTACAAGAAGACTGACTCATCCTTCTGTCTATGTTTTGAACCATTCCTGTGACACTAGTTATAGATTACGATGCTTCACTTCAGGTTTCCTGCATCCCTTGGACCTTCTCATTGACGACGAAACACAGAAAATGCACCGGAATTAAATAGGAAAGGCACAATGCCGACTTAAGTACAAGAAGACTGACCCTTCTTACTGTCTATGTTTTGAACCATTCCTGTGACACTAGTTATAGATTCCGATGCTTCACCTCAGGTGTACTGTATCCCTCTGACCTTCTTATTGACGATGAAACACAGAAATTGCATCGTAATTAAATAGAAAAGGCACAATGCCGACTTATGTACAAGGAGACTGACTCTTCCCACTGTCTATGTGTTGAACCATTCCTGTGACACTAGTTATAGATTCCGAATCTTCACTTCAGGTTTACTGTTACCCTTGGACCTTCTTATTGTCGACGAAACACAGAATTTGCATCGGAATTAAATAGAAAAGGCACAATGCCGACTCAAGTACAAGAACACTGACTCTTCCTACTGCCTATGTTTTGAATCATTCCTGTAACACTAGTTATACATTCCGATGCTTCAATTCAGGTTTACTGTATCCCTCTGACCTTCTTATTGACGTTAAAACACAGAAATTGCATCGGAATTAAATACAAAAGGCACAATCCCGACTCAAATAATAGATGACTGGCCCTTCTTACTGTCTATGCTCTGAACTTTTCCTGTGAGACCAGTTTTAGATTCCGATGCTTCACTTCAGGTTTACTGTATCCCTCTGACTTTCTTAATGACGATGAAACAGAGAAATTGCATCGGAATTAAATACAAAAGGCACAATGCCGACTTAAGTGCAAGAATACTGACTCTTCCTACTGTCTGTGTTTTGAACCATTCCTGTGGCACTAGTTATAGATTCCGATGCTTCACTTCAGGTTTACTGCATTCCTCTGACCTTCTTATTGACGATGAAACTCAGAAATTGCATCGGAATTAAATACAAATGGCACAATGCCGACACAAGTACAAGAAGACTGACTCTTCCTACTGTCTATGTTTGAAACATTCCTGTGACAGTAGTTATACATTCCAATGCTTCACTTCAGGTTTACAGTATTGCTCTGGCCTTCTTCTTGATGATGAAACACAGAAATTGCATCGGAATTAAATAGAAAAGGCACTATGCCGACTTAAGTACAAGAAGAATGACTCTTCTTACTGTCTTTGATTTGAACCATTCTTGTGACACTAGTTATAGATTCCGATGCTTCACTTCAGGTGTACTGTATCCCTTGGCCCTTCTTATTGACGATGAAACACAGAAATTGCATCGGGATTAAATACAAAAAGCACTATGCCGACTTAAGTACAGGTAGACTGACTCTTCTTACTGTCTATGATTTGAACCATTCCTGTGACACTAGTTATAGATTCTGATGCTTCACATCAGTCTCACTGTTTCCCTATGACCTTCTCATTGACGATGAAACACAGAAATAGCATCGGAATTAAATACAAAGCGCACAATGCCGACTTAAGTACAACAAGACTGACTCTTCCTACTGACTATGCTTTGAACTATCCTTGTGACACTAGTTATAGATTCCCATGCTTTACTTCAGGTTTACTGTATCCCTCTGACCTTCTTATTGACGATGAAACACAGAAATGGCATCGGAAATAAAAACAAAAGGCACAATGCCGACACAAGTACAAGAAGACTGACTCTTCCTATTGTCTATGTTTTGAACCATTCCTGTGTCACTAGTTATACATTCCGATGCTTCACTTAAGGCTTACTGTATCCCTCTGACCTTCTTATTGACGATGAAACCCAGAAATTGCATCGGAATTAAATACAAAAGGCACAATAACGACTCAAGTACAAGAAATCTGACTCTTCCTACTGTCTATGATTTGAACCAATCCCATGACACTAGTTATACATTCCGATGCTTCACTTCAGGTTTACTGTATCCCTCTGCCCTTCTAATTGACGATGAAACACAGAAGTTGCATCGGAATTAAATACAAAAGGCACAGTGCCGACTTAAGTATAAGAAGATTGACTCTTCCTAATCTCTATGTTTTGAACCATTTCCGTGATACTAGTTATAGATTCCGATGCTTCACGTCAGGTTTACTGTATCCCTCTGACCTTCTTATTGACGATGAAACACAGAAATTGCATCGGAATTAAATACAAACGGCACAATGCCGACTTACGTACAAGAAGACTGACTCATCCTTCTGTCTATGTTTTGAACCATTCCTGTTACACTAGTTATAGATTCCGATGCTTCATTTAAGGTTTCTGTATCCCTTGGACCTTCTCATTGACGACGAAACACAAAAACTTCATCGGATTTAAATAGAAAAGGCACAATGCCGACATAAGTACAAGAAGACTGACTCTTCCAACTTTCTATGTTTTGAACCATTCCTGTGATATTAGTTATAGATTCCAATGCTTCACTTCAGGTTTATTGTATCCCTCTGACCTTCTTATTGTCGATGAAACACAGAAATTGCATCGGATTTAAATACAAAAGGCGCAATGCCGACTTAAGTACAAGAGGACTGACTCTTTTTTTACTGACTATGTTTTGAACCATTCCTGTGACACTAGCTATAGATTCCGAAGCTTCACTTAGGTTTACTGTAGCCCTCTGACCTTCTTATTGACGATGAAACACAGAAATTGCATCGGAATTAAATACAAAAGGCACAATGCCGACTCAGATACAAGATGACTGGCTCATCTTACTCTCTATGCTATGAACCTTTCCTGTGAGACCGGTATTAGATTCCGATGCTTCACTTCAGGTTTACTGTATCTCTCTGACCTTCTTATTGATGTTGAAACACAGAAATTGCATCGGAATTAAATACAAATGGCACATTGCCTACTTAAGTACAAGAAGACTTGCTCTTCCTACTGTCTTTGTTTTGAACCATTCCTGTGACACTACTTATAGATTCCGATGCCTCATTTCAGGTTTACTGTATCCCTTGGACCTTCTTATTGACGACGAAACACAGAAATTTCATCGAAATTAAATACAAAAGGCACAGTGCCGACTCAAGTATAAGAAGACTGACTCTTCCTAATCTCTATGTTTTGAACCATTCCCGTGACACTAGTTATAGATTCAGATGCTTCACTTCAGTTTTACTGTATCCCTCTGACCTTCCTATTCACGATGAAACACAGAAATTGTATCGGAATTAAATACAAAAGGCACAATGCCGACTTACGTACAAGAAGACTGACTCATCCTTCTGTCTATGTTTTGAACCATTCCTGTGACACTAGTTATAGATTACGATGCTTCACTTCACGTTTCCTGTATCCCTTGGACCTTCTCATTGACGACGAAACACAGAAAATGCACCGGAATTAAATAGGAAAGGCACAATGCCGACTTAAGTACAAGAAGACTGACTCTTCTTACTGTCTATGTTTTGAACCATTCCTGTGACACTAGTTATAGATTCCGATGCTTCACCTCAGGTGTACTGTATCCCTCTGACCTTCTTGTTGACGATGAAACACAGAAATTGCATCGTAATTAAATAGAAAAGGCACAATGCCGACTTATGTACAAGGAGACTGACTCTTCCCACTGTCTATGTTTTGAACCATTCCTGTGACACTAGTTATAGATTCCGAATCTTCACTTCAGGTTTACTGTTACCCTTGGACCTTCTTATTGTCGACGAAACACAGAATTTGCATCGGAATTAAATAGAAAAGGCACAATGCCGACTCAAGTACAAGAACACTGACTCTTCCTACTGTCTATGTTTTGAATCATTCCTGTAACACTAGTTATACATTCCGATGCTTCAATTCAGGTTTACTGTATCCCTCTGACCTTCTTATTGGCGATGAAACACAGAAATTGCATCGGAATTAAATACAAAACGCACAATGCCGACTAAAGTGCAAGAATACTGACTCTTCCTACTGTCTGTGTTTTGAACCATTCCTGTGGCACTAGTTATAGATTCCGATGCTTCACTTCAGGTTTACTGCATTCCTCTGACCTTCTTATTGACGATGAAACTCAGAAATTGCATCGGAATTAAATACAAATGGCACAATGCCGACACAAGTACAAGAAGACTGACTCTTTCTACTGTCTATGTTTGAAACATTCCTGTGACAGTAGTTATACATTCCAATGCTTCACTTCAGGTTTACAGTATCGCTCTGGCCTTCTTCTTGATGATGAAACACAGAAATTGCATCGGAATTAAATAGAAAAGGCACTATGCCGACTTAAGTACAAGAAGACTGACTCTTCTTACTGTCTTTGATTTGAACCATTCTTGTGACACTAGTTATAGATTCCGATGCTTCACTTCAGGTGTACTGTATCCCTTGGACCTTCTTATTGACGATGAAACACAGAAATTGCATCGGGATTAAATACAAAAAGCACAATGCCGACTTAAGTACAGGTAGACTGACTCTTCTTACTGTCTATGATTTGAACCATTCCTGTGACACTAGTTATAGATTCTGATGCTTCACATCAGTCTCACTGTTTCCCTATGACCTTCTCATTGACGATGAAACACAGAAATAGCATCGGAATTAAATACAAAGCGCACAATGCCGACTTAAGTACAACAAGACTGACTCTTCCTACTGACTATGCTTTGAACCATCCTTGTGACACTAGTTATAGATTCCCATGCTTTACTTCGGGTTTACTGTATCCCTCTGACCTTCTTATTGACGATGAAACACAGAAATGGCATCGGAAATAAAAACAAAAGGCACAATGCCGACACAAGTACAAGAAGACTGACTCTTCCTATTGTCTATGTTTTGAACCATTCCTGTGTCACTAGTTATACATTCCGATGCTTCACTTAAGGTTTACTGTATCCCTCTGACCTTCTTATTGACGATGAAACCCAGAAATTGCATCGGAATTAAATACAAAAGGCACAATAACGACTCAAGTACAAGAAATCTGACTCTTCCTACTGTCTATGATTTGAACCAATCCCGTGACACTAGTTATACATTCCGATGCTTCACTTCAGGTTTACTGTATCCCTCTGCCCTTCTAATTGGCGATGAAACACAGAAGTTGCATCGGAATTAAATACAAAAGGCACAGTGCCGACTTAAGTATAAGAAGATTGACTCTTCCTAATCTCTATGTTTTGAACCATTTCCGTGATACTAGTTATAGATTCCGATGCTTCACTTCAGGTTTACTGTATCCCTCTGACCTTCTTATTGACGATGAAACACCGAAATTGCATCGGAATTAAATACAAAAGGCACAATGCCGACTTACGTACAAGAAGACTGACTCATCCTTCTGTCTATGTTTTGAATCATTCCTGTTACACTAGTTATAGATTCCGATGCTTCATTTCAGGTTTCTGTATCCCTTGGACCTTCTCATTGACGACGAAACACAAAAACTTTATCGGATTTAAATAGAAAAGGCACAATGCCGACATAAGTACAAGAAGACTGACTCTTCCAACTTTCTATGTTTTGAACCATTCCTGTGATATTAGTTATAGATTCCAGTGCTTCACTTCAGGTTTATTGTATCCCTCTGACCTTCTTATTGTCGATGAAACACAGAAATTGCATCGGATTTAAATACAAAAGGCGCAATGCCGACTTAAGTACAAGAGGACTGACTCTTTTTTTACTGACTGTGTTTTGAACCATTCCTGTGACACTAGCTATAGATTCCGAAGCTTCACTTAGGTTTACTGTAGCCCTCTGACCTTCTTATTGACGATGAAACACAGAAATTGCATCGGAATTAAATACAAAAGGCACAATGCCGACTCAGATACAAGATGACTGGCTCATCTTACTCTCTATGCTATGAACCTTTTCTGTGAGACCGGTATTAGATTCCGATGCTTCACTTCAGGTTTACTGTATCTCTCTGACCTTCTTATTGATGTTGAAACACAGAAATTGCATCGGAATTAAATACAAATGGCACATTGCCTACTTAAGTACAAGAAGACTTGCTCTTCCTACTGTCTTTGTTTTGAACCATTCCTGTGACACTACTTATAGATTCCGATGCCTCATTTCAGGTTTACTGTATCCCTTGGACCTTCTTATTGACGACGAAACACAGAAATTGCATCGAAATTAAATACAAAAGGCACAGTGCCGACTCAAGTATAAGAAGACTGACACTTCCTAATCTCTATGTTTTGAACCATTCCCGTGACACTAGTTATAGATTCAGATGCTTCACTTCAGGTTTACTGTATCCCTCTGACCTTCTTATTCACGATGAAACACAGAAATTGTATCGGAATTAAATACAAAAGGCACAATGCCGACTTACGTACAAGAAGACTGACTCATCCTTCTGTCTATGTTTTGAACCATTCCTGTGACACTAGTTATAGATTACGATGCTTCACTTCAGGTTTCCTGTATCCCTTGGACCTTCTCATTGACGACGAATCACAGAAAATGCACCGGAATTAAATAGGAAAGGCACAATGCCGACTTAAGTACAAGAAGACTGACTCTTCTTACTGTCTATGTTTTGAACCATTCCTGTGACACTAGTTATAGATTCCAATGCTTCACTTTAGGTTTACTGTATCACTTGGACCTTCTTCTTGACGATGAAACACAGAAATTGCATCGGAATTAAATATAAAAGGCACAATGCCGACTTAAGTACAAGAAGACTGACTCATCTTACTGTCAATGTTTTAACCATTTCTGTGACACTAGTTATAGATTCCGATGCTTCACTTCAGGTTTACTGCATTCCTCTGACCTTCTTATTGACGATGAAACTCAGAAATTGCATCGGAATTAAATACAAATGGCACAATGCCGACACAAGTACAAGAAGACTGACTCTTCCTACTGTCTATGTTTGAAACATTCCTGTGACAGTAGTTATACATTCCAATGCTTCACGTCAGGTTTACAGTATCCCTCTGACCTTCTTATTCACGATGAAACACAGAAATTGTATCGGAATTAAATACAAAAGGCACAATGCCGACTTACGTACAAGAAGACTGACTCATCCTTCTGTCTATGTTTTGAACCATTCCTGTGACACTAGTTATAGAGTCCGATGCTTCACTTCATGTTTACTGCATCCCTTGGACCTTCTTATTGACGACAAAACACAGAAATTGCATCGGAATTACTTAGGAAAGGCACAAGGCCGACATAAGTACAAGAAGACTGACTCTCCTTACTGTCCATGATTTGAACGATTCCTGTGACACTAGTGATAGATTGCGATGCTTCATTTCAGGTGTACTGTATCCCTTGGACCTTCTTATTGACGATGAAACACAGAAGTTGCATCGGAATTAAATACAAAAGTCACAATGCCGACTTAAGTACAAGTAGACTGACTCCTCCTACTGTCTATGTTTTGAACCATTCCTGTGACACTAGTTATAGATACCGATTCTTCACTTCAGGTTTACGATATCCCTTGGACTTTATTATTGACGATGACACACAGAAATTGCATCGGAATTAAATAGAAAATGCACAATGCCGACTTAAGTACAAGAAGACTGACTCTTCTTACTGTCTATGTTTTGAACCATTCCTGTGACACTAGTTACAGATTCCGATGCTTCACTTCAGGTGTACTGTATCTCTCTGACCTTCTTATTGACGATGAAACACAGAAATTGCATCGGAATGAAATACAAAACGCATAATGCCGACTTAAGTACAAGAAGGCTGACTCTTCCCACTGTCTACGTTTCGAACCATCCCTGTGACACTAGTTATAGTTTCCGACGCTTCCCTTCAGGTTTATTGTATCCCTCTGACCTTCTTATTGACGTTAAAACACAGAAATTGCATCGGAATTAAATAGAAAAGGCACAATGCTGACTTAAGTACAAGCAGACTGACTCTTCTTACTCACTATGTCTTGAACTATTCCTGAGACACTAGTTATATTTTCCGATGCTACACTTTAGGTTTACTGTATCACTTGGAACCTCTTATTGACGATGAAACTCAGAAATTGCATCGGAATTGAATACAAATGGCACAATGCCGCCACAAGTACAAGAAGACTGGCTCTTCCTACTGTCTATGTTTGAAACTTTCCTGTGACAATAGTTATACATTCCGATGCTTCACTTCAGGTTTACAGTATCGCTCTGACCTTCTTCTTGATGATGACACACAGAAATTGCATCGGAATTAAGTAGAAAAGGCACTATGCCGACTAAAGTACAAGAAGACTGACTCTTCTTACTGTCTAAGATTTGAACCATTCTTGTGACACTAGTTATAGATTCCGATGACTCACTTTACGTTTACCGTATCCCTTTGACCTTCTTATTGACGATGAAACACAGAATTTGCTTCGGAATTAAATAGAAAAATCACAATGCCGATTTAAGTACAAGAAGAATGACTCTTCCTACTGTCTATGTTTGAACAATTCTTGTGACACTAGTTATAGATTCCGATGCTTCACTTCAGGTTTACTGTATCCCTCTGACCTTCTTATTGACGTTGAAACACAGAAATGGCATCGGAAATAAATACAAAAGGCACAATGCCGACACAAGTACAAGAAGACTGACTCTTCCTACTGTCTATGTTTTGAACCATTCCTGTGTCACTAGTTATACATTCCGATGCTTCACTTAAGGTTTACTGTATCCCTCTGACCTTCTTATTGACGATGAAACACAGACGTTGCATCGGAATTAAATACAAAATGCACATTGCCGACTTAAGTACAAGAAGACTGACTCATCCTATTGTCTATGTTTTGAACCATTCCTGTGACACCAGTTATAGATTCCGATTCTTCACTTCAGGTTTACTATATCCCTTGGACTTTATTATTGACGATGAAACACAGAAATTGCATCGGAATTAAATAGACAATGCACAATGCCGACTTAAGTACAAGAAGACTGACTCTTCTTACTGTCTATGCTTTGAACCATTCCCGTGACACTAGTTATAGATTCCGATGCTTCACTTCAGGTGTACTGTATCCCTCTGACCTTCTTATTGACGATGAAACACAGAAATTGCATCGTAATTAAATAGAAAAAGCACAATGCCGACTTATGTACAAGGAGACTGACTCTTCCCACTGCCTATGTTTTGAACCATTCCTGTGACACTAGTTATAGATTCCGATTCTTCACTTCAGGTTTACTGTATCCCTTGGACCTTCTTATTGTCGACGAAACACAGAATTTGCATCGGAATTAAATAGAAAAGGCACAATGCCGACTCAAGTACAAGAACACTGACTCTTCCTACTGTCTATGTTTTGAATCATTCCTGTAACACTAGTTATACATTCCGATGCTTCAATTCAGGTTTACTGTATCGCTCTGACCTTATTGGCGATGCAACACAGAAATTGCATCGGAATTAAATACAAAACGCACAATGCCGACTTAAGTGCAAGAAGACTGACTCTTCCTACTGTCTACGTTTTGAACCATCCCTGTGACACTAGTTATAGATTCCGACGCTTCACTTCAGGTTTATTGTATCCCTCTGACCTTCTTATTGACGTTAAAACACAGAAATTGCATCAGAATTAAATACAAAAAGCACAATGCCGACTCAAATAATAGATGACTGGCTCTTCTTACTGTCTATGCTTTGAACCTTTCCTGTGAGACCAGTTTTAGATTCCGATGCTTCACTTCAGGTTTACTGCATCCCTCTGACCTTCTTATTGACGATGAAACTCAGATATTGCATCGGAATTAAATACAAATGGCACAATGCCGACACAAGTACAAGAAGACTGACTCTTCCTACTGTCTATGTTTGAAACATTCCTGTGACACTAGTTATACATTCCAACGCTTCACTTCAGGTTTACAGTATCGCTCTGGCCTTCTGATTGATGATGAAACACAGAAATTGCATCGGAATTAAATAGAAAAGGCACTATGCCGACTTAAGTACAAGAAGACTGACTCTTCTTACTGTCTATGATTTGAACCATTCTTGTGACACTAGTTATAGATTCCGATGCTTCACTTCAGGTGTACTGTATCCCTTGGACCTTCTTATTGACGATGAAACACAGAAATTGCATCGGGATTAAATACAAAAGGCACAATACAGACTTAAGTACAAGTAGACTGACTCTTCTTACTGTCTATGTTTTGAACCATTCCTGTGACACTAGTTATAGATTCTGATGCTTCACATCAGTCTCACTGTATCCCTCTGACCTTCTCATTGACGATGAAACACAGAAATAGCATCGGAATTAAATACAAAGGGCACAATGCCGACTTAAGGACAACAAGACTGACTCTTCCTACTGACTATGCTTTGAACCATCCTTGTGACACTAGTTATAGATTCCCATGCTTTACTTCAGGTTTACTGTATCCCTCTGACCTTCTTATTGACGATGAAACAGAGAAATGGCATCGGAAATAAATACAAAAGGCTCAATGCCGACACAAGTACAAGAAGACTGACTGTTCCTACTGTCTATGTTTTGAACCATTCCTGTGTCACTAGTTATACATTCCGATGCTTCACGTAAGGTTTACTGTATCCCTCTGACCTTCTTATTGACGATGAAACACAGAAATTGCATCGGAATTAAATACAAAAGGCACAATAACGACTCAAGTACAAGAAGACTGACTCTTCCTACTGTCTATGTTTTGAACCAATCCCGTGACACTAGTTATACATTCCGATGCTTCAGTTCAGGTTTACGGTATCCCTCTGCACTTCTAATTGACGATGAAACACAGAAGTTGCATCGGAATTAAATACAAAAGACACAGTGCCGACTTAAGTATAAGAAGATTGACTCTTCCTAATCTCTATGTTTTGAACCATTTCCGTGATACTAGTTATAGATTACGATGCTTCACTTCAGGTTTACTGTATCCCTCTGACCTTCTTATTGACGATGAAACACAGAAATTGCTTCGGAATTAAATACAAAAGGCACATTGCCGACTTACGTACAAGAAGACAGACTCATCCTTCTGTCTATGTTTTGAACCATTCCTGTGACACTAGTTATAGATTCCGATGCTTCACTTCAGGTTTCTGTATCCCTTGGACCTTCTCATTGACGACAAAACGCAAAAACTGCATCGGAATTAAATAGAAATGTCACAATGCCGACATAAGTACAAGAAGACTGACTCTTCCAACTTTCTATGTTTTGAACCATTCCTGTGACATTAGTTATGGATTCCAGTGCTTCACTTCAGGTTTATTGTATCCCTCTGACCTTCTTATTGTCGATGAAACACAGAAATTGTATCGGATTTAAATACAAAAGGCGCAATGCCGACTTAAGTACAAGAGGACTGACTCTTTTAAATGACTATGTTTTGAACCATTCCTGTGACACTAGCTATAGATTCCGAAGCTTCACTTAGGTTTACTGTAGCCCTCTGACCTTCTTATTGACGATGAAACACAGAAATTGCATCGGAATTAAATACAAAAGGCACAATGCCGACTCAAATACAAGATGACTGGCTCATCTTACTCTCTAAGCTCTGAACCTTTCCTGTGAGACCGGTATTAGATTCCGATGCTTCACTTCAGGTTTACTGTATCTCTCTGACCTTCTTCTTGATGACGACACACAGAAATTGCATCGGAATTAAATAGAAAAGGCACTATGCCGACTAAAGTACAAGAAGACTGACTCTTCTTACTGTCTAAGATTTGAACCATTCTTGTGACACTAGTTATAGATTCCGATGACTCACTTTACGTTTACCGTATCCCTTTGACCTTCTTATTGACGATGAAACACAGAATTTGCTTCGGAATTAAATAGAAAAATCACAATGCCGATTTAAGTACAAGAAGAATGACTCTTCCTACTGTCTATGTTTGAACAATTCTTGTGACACTAGTTATAGATTCCGATGCTTCACTTCAGGTTTACTGTATCCCTCTGACCTTCTTATTGACGTTGAAACACAGAAATGGCATCGGAAATAAATACAAAAGGCACAATGCCGACACAAGTACAAGAAGACTGACTCTTCCTACTGTCTATGTTTTGAACCATTCCTGTGTCACTAGTTATACATTCCGATGCTTCACTTAAGGTTTACTGTATCCCTCTGACCTTCTTATTGACGATGAAACACAGACGTTGCATCGGAATTAAATACAAAATGCACATTGCCGACTTAAGTACAAGAAGACTGACTCATCCTATTGTCTATGTTTTGAACCATTCCTGTGACACCAGTTATAGATTCCGATTCTTCACTTCAGGTTTACTATATCCCTTGGACTTTATTATTGACGATGAAACACAGAAATTGCATCGGAATTAAATAGACAATGCACAATGCCGACTTAAGTACAAGAAGACTGACTCTTCTTACTGTCTATACTTTGAACCATTCCCGTGACACTAGTTATAGATTCCGATGCTTCACTTCAGGTGTACTGTATCCCTCTGACCTTCTTATTGACGATGAAACACAGAAATTGCATCGTAATTAAATAGAAAAAGCACAATGCCGACTTATGTACAAGGAGACTGACTCTTCCCACTGCCTATGTTTTGAACCATTCCTGTGACACTAGTTATAGATTCCGATTCTTCACTTCAGGTTTACTGTATCCCTTGGACCTTCTTATTGTCGACGAAACACAGAATTTGCATCGGAATTAAATAGAAAAGGCACAATGCCGACTCAAGTACAAGAACACTGACTCTTCCTACTGTCTATGTTTTGAATCATTCCTGTAACACTAGTTATACATTCCGATGCTTCAATTCAGGTTTACTGTATCGCTCTGACCTTATTGGCGATGAAACACAGAAATTGCATCGGAATTAAATACAAAACGCACAATGCCGACTTAAGTGCAAGAAGACTGACTCTTCCTACTGTCTACGTTTTGAACCATCCCTGTGACACTAGTTATAGATTCCGACGCTTCACTTCAGGTTTATTGTATCCCTCTGACCTTCTTATTGACGTTAAAACACAGAAATTGCATCGGAATTAAATACAAAAAGCACAATGCCGACTCAAATAATAGATGACTGGCTCTTCTTACTGTCTATGCTTTGAACCTTTCCTGTGAGACCAGTTTTAGATTCCGATGCTTCACTTCAGGTTTACTGTATCCCTCTGACTTTCTTATTGACGATGAAACACAGAAATTGCATCGGAATTAAATACAAAAGGCACAATGCCGACTTAAGTACAGGAATACTGACTCTTCCTAATGTCTGTGTTTTGAACCATTCCTGTGGCACTAGTTATAGATTCCGATTCTTCACTTCAGGTTTACTGCATCCCTCTGACCTTCTTATTGACGATGAAACTCAGAAATTGCATCGGAATTAAATACAAATGGCACAATGCCGACACAAGTACAAGAAGACTGACTCTTCCTACTGTCTATGTTTGAAACATTCCTGTGACACTAGTTATACATTCCAATGCTTCACTTCAGGTTTACAGTATCGCTCTGGCCTTCTGATTGATGATGAAACACAGAAATTGCATCGGAATTAAGTAGAAAAGGCACTATGCCGACTTAAGTACAAGAAGACTGACTCTTCTTACTGTCTATGATTTGAACCATTCTTGTGACACTAGTTATAGATTCCGATGCTTCACTTCAGGTGTACTGTATCCCTTGGACCTTCTTATTGACGATGAAACACAGAAATTGCATCGGGATTAAATACAAAAGGCACAATACAGACTTAAGTACAAGTAGACTGACTCTTCTTACTGTCTATGTTTTGAACCATTCCTGTGACACTAGTTATAGATTCTGATGCTTCACATCAGTCTCACTGTATCCCTCTGACCTTCTCATTGACGATGAAACACAGAAATAGCATCGGAATTAAATACAAAGGGCACAATGCCGACTTAAGGACAACAAGACTGACTCTTCCTACTGACTATGCTTTGAACCATCCTTGTGACACTAGTTATAGATTCCCATGCTTTACTTCAGGTTTACTGTATCCCTCTGACCTTCTTATTGACGATGAAACAGAGAAATGGCATCGGAAATAAATACAAAAGGCTCAATGCCGACACAAGTACAAGAAGACTGACTGTTCCTACTGTCTATGTTTTGAACCATTCCTGTGTCACTAGTTATACATTCCGATGCTTCACGTAAGGTTTACTGTATCCCTCTGACCTTCTTATTGACGATGAAACACAGAAATTGCATCGGAATTAAATACAAAAGGCACAATAACGACTCAAGTACAAGAAGACTGACTCTTCCTACTGTCTATGTTTTGAACCAATCCCGTGACACTAGTTATACATTCCGATGCTTCAGTTCAGGTTTACGGTATCCCTCTGCACTTCTAATTGACGATGAAACACAGAAGTTGCATCGGAATTAAATACAAAAGACACAGTGCCGACTTAAGTATAAGAAGATTGACTCTTCCTAATCTCTATGTTTTGAACCATTTCCGTGATACTAGTTATAGATTACGATGCTTCACTTCAGGTTTACTGTATCCCTCTGACCTTCTTATTGACGATGAAACACAGAAATTGCTTCGGAATTAAATACAAAAGGCACATTGCCGACTTACGTACAAGAAGACAGACTCATCCTTCTGTCTATGTTTTGAACCATTCCTGTGACACTAGTTATAGATTCCGATGCTTCACTTCAGGTTTCTGTATCCCTTGGACCTTCTCATTGACGACAAAACGCAAAAACTGCATCGGAATTAAATAGAAATGTCACAATGCCGACATAAGTACAAGAAGACTGACTCTTCCAACTTTCTATGTTTTGAACCATTCCTGTGACATTAGTTATGGATTCCAGTGCTTCACTTCAGGTTTATTGTATCCCTCTGACCTTCTTATTGTCGATGAAACACAGAAATTGTATCGGATTTAAATACAAAAGGCGCAATGCCGACTTAAGTACAAGAGGACTGACTCTTTTAAATGACTATGTTTTGAACCATTCCTGTGACACTAGCTATAGATTCCGAAGCTTCACTTAGGTTTACTGTAGCCCTCTGACCTTCTTATTGACGATGAAACACAGAAATTGCATCGGAATTAAATACAAAAGGCACAATGCCGACTCAAATACAAGATGACTGGCTCATCTTACTCTCTAAGCTCTGAACCTTTCCTGTGAGACCGGTATTAGATTCCGATGCTTCACTTCAGGTTTACTGTATCTCTCTGACCTTCTTATTGATGTTGAAACACTGAAATTGCATCGGAATTAAATACAAAGGGCACAATGCCGACTTAAGTACAAGAAGACTTACTCTTCCTACAGACTATGTTTTGAACCATTCCTGTGACACTACTTATAGATTCCGATGCCTAATTTCAGGTTTACTGTATACCTTGAACCTTCTTATTGACGATGAAACACAGAAATTGCATCGGAATTAAAAAGAAAAGGCACAATGCCGACTTAAGTACAAGAGAACTCACTCTTCTTACTGGCTATGATTTGAACATTTCCTGTGGGACCAGTTTTAGATTCCGATGCTTCACAATATGTTTACTGTATCCCTTGGACCTTCTTATTGACGATGAAACACAGAAATTGCATCGGAATTAAATACAAAAAGCACCATGCCGACTTAAATACAAGAAGACTGACTCTTATTACTGACTATGTTTTGAACCATTCCTGTGACACTAGTTATAGATTCCGGTGCCTCACTTCAGGTTTACTGTATCCCTCTGACCTTCTTATTGACGATGAAACACAGAAATTGCATCGGAATTAAATACAAAGGGCACAATGCCTACTTAAGTACAAGAAGACTTGCTCTTCCTACTGTCTTTGTTTTGAACCATTCCTGTGACACTACTTATAGATTCCGATGCCTCATTTCAGGTTTACTGTATCCCTTGGACCTTCGTATTGATGACGAAACACAGAATTTGCATCAGAATTAAATAGAAAAAGCACAATGCCGACTTAAGTACAAGAAGGCTGACTCTTATTACTGTCTCTGTTTTGAACCATTCCTGTGACACTAGCTATAGATTCCGATGCTTCACGTCAGGTTTACTGTAGCCCTCTGACCTTCTTATTGACGATGAAACACAGAAATTGCATCGGAATTACATACAAAAGGCACAATGCCGTCTTAAGTACAAGAAGACTGACTCTTCTTACTGTCTATGTTTTGAACCATTCCGGTGACACTAGTTATAGTTTCCGATGCTTCACTTTAGGTTTACTGTATCACTTGGAACTTCGTATTGACGATGAAACACAGAAATTGCATCGGAATTAAATACAAAAGGCACAATGCCGACTCAAGTACAAGAAATCTGACACTTCCTACTGTCTATGATTTGAACCATTCCTGTGACACTAGATATTCATTCCGATGCTTCACTTCAGGTTTGCTGTATCCCTCTGATCTTCTAATTGACGATGAAACACAGAAATTGCATCGAAATTAAATACAAAAGGCACAGTGCCGACTTAAGTATAAGAAGACTGACTCTTCCTAATCTCTATGCTTTGAACCATTCCCGTGACACAAGTTATAGATTCCGATGCTTCACTTCAGGTTTACTGTATCCCTCTGACCTTCTTATTGACGATGAAACACAGAAATTGCATCGGAATTAAATACAAAAGGCACAATGCCGACTTACGTACAAGAAGACTGGCTCATCCTTCTGTCTATGTTTTGAACCATTCCTGTGACACTAGTTATAGATTCCGATGCTTCACTTCAGGTTTCCTGTATCCCTTGGACCTTCTCATTGACGACGAAACACAGAAACTGCATCGGAATTGAATAGAAAAGGCACAATGCCGACTTAAGTACAAGAAGACTGACTCTTCAAACTGTCTATGTTTTGAACCATTCCTGTGACACTAGTTATAGATTCCGATGCTTCACTTCAGGTTTCCTGTATCCCTTGGACCTTGTCATTGACGACGAAACACAGAAACTGCATCGGAATTGAATAGAAAAGGCACAATGCCGACTTAAGTACAAGAAGACTGACTCTTCAAACTGTCTATGTTTGAACCATTCCTGTGACACTAGTTATAGATTTCGATGCTTCACTTCAGGTTTACTGCATCCCTTGGACCTTCTTATTGACGACGAAACACAGAAATTGCATCGGAATTAATTAGGAAAGGCACAATGCCGACTTAAGTACAAGAAGACTGACTCATCTTACTGTCTATGTTTTGAACCATTACTGTGACACTAGTTATGGATTACGATGCCTCACTTTAGGTTTACTGTATCACTTGGACCTTCTTATTGACGATGAAACACAGAAATTGCATCGGAATTAAATACAAAAGGCACAATGCCAACTTAAGTACAAGAAGACTGACTCTTCTTACTGTTAATGTTATTAACTATCCGTGTGACACTAGTTATAGATTCCGATGCTTCACTTCAGGTTTACTGTATCCCTCTGACCTTCTTATTGACGATGAAACTTAGAAATTGCATCGGAATTAAATAGAAAAAGCAGAATGCCGACTTAAGTAGTAGAAGACTGTCTCCTCTTACTGACTATGTTTTGAACCATTCCTGTGACACTAGTTATAGATTCCGATGCCTCACTTCAGGTTTACTGTATCCCTTGGACCTTCTTATTGATGATGAAACACAGAAATTGTATCGGAATTAAATACAAAAGGCACAATGCCGACTTAAGTACAAGAAGACTGACTCTTCCTACTGTCTATTTTTTGAACCACTCCTGTGACACTTGTTATAGATTCCGATGCTTCACTTCAGGTTTACTGTATCACTTGTACCTTCTTATTGACGATGAAACACAGAAATTGCATCAGATTTAAGTACAAAAGGCACAATGCCGACTTAAGTACACGAAGACTGACTCTTCTTACTGTCTATGATTTGAACCATTCCATTGACACTAATTATAGATTCCGATGGTTCACTCCAGGTTTACTGTATCCCTTTGACCTTGTTATTGACGATGAAACACAGAAATTGCATCGGAATTAAATAGAAAAGGCCCAATGTCGACATAAGTACAAGAATACTGACTCTTCTTACGGACTATGTTTTGAACCATTCCTGTGACACTAGTTATGGATTCCGATGATTCACTTCAGGTTTACTGTATCCCTTGGACCTTCTTATTCACGATGAAACACAGAAATTGCATCGGGATTAAATACAAAGGTCACAATGCCGACTTAAGTACAAGTAGAATGACTCTTCTTACTGTGAATGATTTGAACCATTCCTGTGACACTAGTTATAGATTCCGATGCTTCACTTCAGGTATACTGCATACCTTGGACCTTCTTATTGACTTCGAAACACAGAAAATGCACCGGAATTAAATACAAAAGGCACAATGCCGACTTAAGTACAAGAAGACTGACTCTTCTTACTGTCTATGTTTTGAACCATTCCTGTGACACTTGTTATAGATTCCGATGCTTCACTTCAGGTTTACTGTATCCCTTGTACCTTCTTATTGACGATGAAACACAGAAATTGCATCAGAATTAAATAGAAAAGGCACAATGCCGACTTAAGGACAAGAAGGCTGACTCTTCCTACTGTCTCTGTTTTGAACCATTCCTGTGACACTAGCTATCGATTCCGATGCTTCACTTCAGGTTTACTGTAGCCCTCTGACCTTCTTATTGACGATGAAACACAGAAATTGCATCGGAATTAAATACAAAAGGCACAATGCCGACTTAAGTACAAGAAGACTGACTCTTATTACTGACTGTGTTTTGAACCATTCCTGTGACACTAGTTATAGATTCCGGTGCCTCACTTCAGGTTTACTGTATCCCTCTGACCTTCTTATTGACGATGAAACACAGAAATTGCATCGGAATTAAATACAAAGGGCACAATGCCTACTTAAGTACAAGAAGACTTGCTCTTCCTACTGTCTTTGTTTTGAACCATTCCTGTGACACTACTTATAGATTCCGATGCCTCATTTCAGGTTTACTGTATCCCTTGGACGTTGGTATTGATGACGAAACACAGAATTTGCATCGGAATTAAATAGAAAAAGCACAATGCCGACTTAAGTACAAGAAGGCTGACTCTTCCTACTGTCTCGGTTTTGAACCATTCCTGTGACACTAGCTATAGATTCCGATGCTTCACGTCAGGTTTACTGTAGCCCTCTGACCTTCTTATTGACGATGAAACACAGAAATTGCATCGGAATTACATACGAAAGGCACAATGCCGTCTTAAGTACAAGAAGACTGACTCTTCTTACTGTCTATGTTTTGAACCATTCCGGTGACACTAGTTATAGTTTCCGATGCTTCACTTTAGGTTTACTGTCTCACTTGGAACTTCGTATTGACGATGAAACACAGAAATTGCATCGGAATTAAATACAAAAGGCACAATGCCGACTCAAGTACAAGAAATCTGACACTTCCTACTGTCTATGTTTTGAACCATTCCTGTGACACTAGATATTCATTCCGATGCTTCACTTCAGGTTTGCTGTATCCCTCTGATCTTCTAATTGACGATGAAACACAGAAATTGCATCGAAATTAAATACAAAAGGCACAGTGCCGACTTAAGTATAAGAAGACTGACTCTTCCTAATCTCTATGTTTTGAACCATTCCCGTGACACTAGTTATAGATTCCGATGCTTCACTTCAGGTTTACTGTATCCTTCTGACCTTCTTATTGACGATGAAACACAGAAATTCCATCGGAATTAAATACAAAAGGCACAATGCCGACTTACGTACAAGAAGACTGACTCATCCTTCTGTCTATGATTTGAACCATTCCTGTGACACTAGTTATAGATTCCGATGCTTCACTTCAGGTTTCCTGTATCCCTTGGACCTTCTCATTGACGACGAAACACAGAAACTGCATCGGAATTGAATAGAAAAGGCACAATGCCGACTTAAGTACAAGAAGACTGACTCTTCAAACTGTCTATGTTTTGAACCATTCCTGTGACACTAGTTATAGATTCCGATGCTTCACTTCAGGTTTACTTTATCCCTCCTCGCTTCTTATTGTCGATGAAACACAGAAATTGCATCGGAATTAAATACAAAAGGCACAATGCCGACTTAAGTACAAGAGGACTGACTCTTCTTACTGTCTATGTTTTGAACCATTCCTGTGACACTTGTTATAGATTTCAATGCTTCACTTCAGGTTTACTGCATCCCTTGGACCTTCTTATTGACGACGAAACACAGAAATTGCATCGGAATTAATTAGGAAAGGCACAATGCCGACTTAAGTACAAGAAGACTGACTCTTCTTACTGTCTATGTTTTGAACCATTACTGTGACACTAGTTATGGATTCCGATGCCTCACTTTAGGTTTACTGTATCACTTGGACCTTCTTATTGACGATGAAACACAGAAATTGCATCGGAATTAAATACAAAAGGCACAATGCCAACTTAAGTACAAGAAGACTGACTCTTCTTACTGTCAATGTTATTAACCATTCGTGTGACACTAGTTATAGATTCCGATGCTTCACTTCAGGTTTACTGTATCCCTCTGACCTTCTTATTGACGATGAAACTTAGAAATTGCATCGGAATTAAATAGAAAAAGCACAATGCCGACTTAAGTACAAGTCGACTGACTCTTCTTACTGATTATGCTTTGAACTATTCCTGTGAGACCAGTTTTAGATTCCGATGCTTCGCTATATGTTTACTGTATCCCGTGGACCTTCTTATTGACGGTGAAACACAGAAATTGCATCGGAATTAAATACAAAAGGCACAATGTCGACATAAGTACAAGAATACTGACTCTTCTTACGGACTATGTTTTGAACCATTCCTGTGACACTAGTTATGGATTCCGATGATTCACTTCAGGTTTACTGTATCCCTTGGACCTTCTTATTCACGATGAAACACAGAAATTGCATCGGGATTAAATACAAAGGTCACAATGCCGACTTAAGTACAAGTAGAATGACTCTTCTTACTGTGAATGATTTGAACCATTCCTGTGACACTAGTTATAGATTCCGATGCTTCACTTCAGGATTACTGCATACCTTGGACCTTCTTATTGACTTCGAAACACAGAAAATGCACCGGAATTAAATACAAAAGGCACAATGCCGACTTATGTACAAGAAGACTGACTCTTCTTACTGTCTATGTTTTGAACCATTCCTGTGACACTTGTTATAGATTCCGATGCTTCACTTCAGGTTTACTGTATCCCTTTTACCTTCTTATTGACTATGAAACACAGAAATTGCATCAGAATTAAATAGAAAAGGCACAATGCCGACTTAAGTACAAGAAGGCTGACTCTTCCTACTGTCTCTGTTTTGAACCATTCCTGTGACACTAGCTATAGATTCCGATGCTTCACTTCAGGTTTACTGTAGCCCTCTGACCTTCTTATTGACGATGAAACACAGAAATTGCATCGGAATTAAATACAATAGGCACAATGCCGACTTAAGTACAAGAAGACTGACTCTTCTTACTGTCTATGTTTTGAACCATTCCTGTGACACTAGTTATAGATTTTGATGCTTCACTTCAGGTTTACTTTATCCCTCCTCGCTTCTTATTGTCGATGAAACACAGAAATTGCATCGGAATTAAATACAAAAGGCACAATGCCGACTTAAGTACAAGAGGACTGACTCTTCTTACTGTCTATGTTTTGAACCATTCCTGTGACACTTGTTATAGATTTCGATGCTTCACTTCAGGTTTACTGCATCCCTTGGACCGTCTTATTGACGACGAAACACAGAAATTGCATCGGAATTAATTAGGAAAGGCACAATGCCGACTTAAGTACAAGAAGACTGACTCTTCTGACTGTCTATGTTTTGAACCATTCCTGTGACACTAGTTATGGATTCCGATGCCTCACTTTAGGTTTACTGTATCACTTGGACCTTCTTATTGACGATGAAACACAGAAATTGCATCGGAATTAAATACAAAAGGTACAATGCCAACTTACGTACAAGAAGACTGACTCTTCTTACTGTCAATGTTATTAACCATTCGTGTGACACTAGTTATAGATTCCGATGCTTCACTTCAGGTTTACTGTATCCCTTTGACCTTGTTATTGACGATGAAACACAGAAATTGCATCGGAATTAAATAGAAAAGGCACAATGTCGACATAAGTACAAGAATACTGACTCTTCTTACGGACTATGTTTTGAACCATTCCTGTGACACTAGTTATGGATTCCGATGATTCACTTCAGGTTTACTGTATCCCTTGGACCTTCTTATTCACGATAAAACACAGAAATTGCATCGGGATTAAATACAAAGGTCACAATGCCGACTTAAGTACAAGTAGAATGACTCTTCTTACTGTGAATGATTTGAACCATTCCTGTGACACTAGTTATAGATTCCGATGCTTCACTTCAGGTTTACTGCATACCTTGGACCTTCTTATTGACTTCGAAACACAGAAAATGCACCGGAATTAAATACAAAAGGCACAATGCCGACTTAAGTACAAGAAGACTGACTCTTCTTACTGTCTATGTTTTGAACCATTCCTGTGACACTTGTTATAGATTCGGATGCTTCACTTCAGGTTTACTGTATCCCTTGTACCTTCTTATTGACGATGAAACACAGACATTGCATCAGAATTAAATAGAAAAGGCACAATGCCGACTTAAGTACAAGAAGGCTGACTCTTCCTACTGTCTCTGTTTTGAACCATTCCTGTGACACTAGCTATAGATTCCGATGCTTCACTTCAGGTTTACTGTAGCCCTCTGACCTTCTTATTGACGATGAAACACAGAAATTGCATCGGAATTAAATACAAAAGGCACAATGCCGACTTAAGTACAAGAAGACTGACTCTTCTTACTGTCTATGTTTTGAACCATTCCGGTGACACTTGTTATAGATACCGATGCTTCACTTCAGGTTTACTGTATCCCTCTGACCTTCTTATTGACGATGAAACACAGAAATTGCATCGGAACTAAATACAAAAGGCACAATGCCGACTCAAGTACAAGAAATCTGACACTTCCTACTGTCTATGATTTGAACCATACCTGTGACAATAGATATTCATTCCGATGCTTCACTTCAGGTTTGCTGTATCCCTCTGATCTTCTAATTGACGATGAAACACAGAAATTGCATCGAAATTAAATACAAAAGGCACAGTGCCGACTTAAGTATAAGAAGACTGACTCTTCCTAATCTCTATGTTTTCAACCATTCCCGTGACACTTGTTATAGATACCGATGCTTCACTTCAGGTTTACTGTATCCCTCTGACCTTCTTATTGACGATGAAACACAGAAATTGCATCGGAACTAAATACAAAAGGCACAATGCCGACTTACGTACAAGAAGACTGACTCATCCTTCTGTCTATGTTTTGAACCATTCCTGTGACACTAGTTATAGATTCCGATGCTTCACTTCAGGTTTCCTGTATCCCTTGGACCTTCTCATTGACGACGAAACACAGAAACAGCATCGGAATTGAATAGAAAAGGCACAATGCCGACTTAAGTACAAGAAGACTGACTCTTCAAACTGTCTATGTTTTGAACCATTCCTGTGACACTAGTTATAGATTCCGATGCCTCATTTCAGGTTTACTGTATCCCTTGGACCTTCTTATTGACGACGAAACACAGAATTTGCATCGGAATTAAATAGAAAAGGCACAATGCCGACTTAAGTACAAGAAGGCTGACTCTTCCTACTGTCTCTGTTTTGAACCATTCCTGTGACACTAGCTACAGATTCCGATGCTTCACTTCAGGTTTACTGTAGCCCTCTGACCTTCTTATTGACGATGAAACACAGAAATTGCATCGGAATTAAATACAAAAGGCACAATGCTGACTTACGTACAAGAAGACTGACTCTTCTTACTGTCTATGTTTTGAACCCTCCGGTGACACTAGTTATAGTTTCCGATGCTTCACATTAGGTTTACTGTATCACTTGGACTTTATTATTGACGATGACACACAGAAATTGCATCGGAATTAAATACAAAAGGCACAATGCCGACTCAAGTACAAGAAATCTGACTCTTCCTACTGTCTATGATTTGAACCATTCCTGTGACACTAGATACTCATTCCGATGCTTCACTTCAGGTTTGCTGTATCCCTCTGATCTTCTAATTGAGGATGAAACACAGAAATTGCATCGAAATTAAATACAAAAGGCACAGTGCCGACATAAGTATAAGAAGACTGACTCTTCCTAAACTCTATGTTTTGAACCATTCCCGTGACACTAGTTATAGATTCCGATGCTTCACTTCAGGTTTACTGTATCCCTCTGACCTTCTTATTGATGATGAAACACAGAAATTGCATCGGAATTAAATACAAAAGGCACAATGCCGACTTACGTACAAGAAGACTGACTCATCCTTCTGTCTATGTTTTGAACCATTCCTGTGACACTAGTTATAGATTCCGATGCTTCACTTCAGGTTTCCTATATCCCTTGGACCTTCTCATTGACGACGAAACACAGAAACTGCATCGGAATTGAATAGAAAAGGCACAATGCCGACTTAAGTACAAGAAGACCGACTCTTCAAACTGTCTATGTTTTGAACCATTCCTGTGACACTAGTTATAGATTCCGATGCTTCACTTCAGGTTTACTTTCTCCCTACTCGCTTCTTATTGTCGATGAAACACAGAAATTGCATCGGAATTAAATACAAAAGGCACAATGCCGACTTAAGTACAAGAGGACTGACTCTTCTTACTGTCTATGTTTTGAACCATTCCTGTGACACTAGTTATAGATTCCTATGCTTCACTTCAGGTTTACTGTATCCCTCTGACCTTCTTATTGACGATGAAACTTAGAAATTGCATCGGAATTAAATACAAAAGGCACAATGTTGACTTAAGTACAAGAAGACAGACTCTTCCTACTTTCTATTTTTTGAACCATTCCTGTGACACTTGTTATAGATTCCGATGCTTCACTTTAGGTTCACTGTATCCCTTGTACCTTCTTATTGACGATGAAACACAGAAATTGCATCAGAATTAAATACAAAAGGCACAATGCCGACTTAAGTACACGAAGACTGACTCTTCTTACTGTCTATGATTTGAACCATTCCATTGACACTAATTATAGATTCCGATGGTTCACTCCAGGTTTACTGTATCCCTTTGACCTTGTAATTGACGATGAAACACAGAAATTGCATCAGAATTAAATAGAAAAGGCACAATGTCGACGTATGTACAAGAATACTGACTCTTCTTACGGACTATGTTTTGAACCATTCCTGTGACACTAGTTATGGATTCCGATGATTCACTTCAGGTTTACTGTATCCCTTGGACCTTCTTATTCACGATGAAACACAGAAATTGCATCGGGATTAAATTCAAAGGGCACAATGCCGACTTAAGTACAAGTAGAATGACTCTTCTTACTGTGAATGATTTGAACCATTCCTGTGACACTAGTTATAGATTCCGATGCTTCACTTCAGGCTTACTGCATACCTAGGACCTTCTTATTGACGACGAAACACAGAAAATGCACCGGAATTAAATACGAAAGGCACAATGCCAACTTGAGTACAAGAAGACTGACTCATCTTAGTGTCAAAGTTTTAACCATTTCTGTGACACTAGTTATAGATTCCTGTGCTTCACTTCAGGTTTACTGTATCTCTCCGACCTTCTTAGTGACGATGAAACTTAGAAATTGCATCGGAATTAAATACAAAAGGCACAATGCCGACTGAAATACAAGATGACTGGCTCTTCTTACACTCTATGTTGTGATCCTTTCCTGTGAGACCGGTTTTAGATTCCGATGCTTCACTTCATGTTTACTGCATCCCTTGGACCTTCTTATTGACGATGAAACACAGAAATTGCATCGGAATTACTTAGGAAAGGCACAATGCCGACTTAAGTACAAGAAGACTGACTCTTCTTACTGTCTATGTTTTGAACCATTCCTGTGACACTAGTTATAGATTCCGATGCTTCACTTCAGGTTTACTGCATCCCTTGGACCTGCTTATTGACGACGAAACACAGAAATTGCATCGGAATTACTTAGGAAAGGCACAATGCCGACTTAAGTGCAAGAAGACTGGCCCTTCTTACTGTCTATGTTTTGAACCATTCCTGTGACACTAGTTATAGATTCCGATGCTTCACTTTAGGTTTACTGTATCACTTGGACCTCCTTATTGACGATGAAACACAGAAATTGCATCGGAATTAAATACAAAAGGCACAATGCCGAATTAAGTACAAGAGGACTGACTCTTCTTACTGTCAATGTTATTAATAATTCGTGTGACACTAGTTATAGATTCTGAAGCTTCACTTAGGTTTACTGTAGCCCTCTGACTTTCTTATTGACGATGAAACACATAAATTGCATCGGAATTAAATACAAAGGGCACAATGCCGACTTAAGTACAAGACGACTGACTCTTCAAACTCTCTATGTTTTGAACCATTCCTGTGACTCTACTTATAGATTCCGATGCCTCACTTCAGGTTTACTGTATCCCTTGGACCTTCTTATCGACGATGAAACACAGAAATTGCATCGGAATTAAAAAGAAAAGGCACAATGCCGACTTAAGTACAAGAGAACTCACTCCTCTTACTGGCTATGTTTTGAACCATTCCTGTGACACTACTTATAGATTCCGATGCCTCACTTCAGGTTTACTGTATCCCTTGGACCTTCTTATTGACGACGAAACACAGAATTTGCATCGGAATTAAATAGAAAACGCACAATGCCGACTTAAGTACAAGAAGGCTGACTCTTCCTATTGTCTCTGCTTCGAAGTATTCCTGTGACACTAGCTATAGATTCCGATGCTTCACTTCAGGTTTACTGTAGCCCTCTGATCTTCTTATTGACGATGAAACACAGAAATTGCATCGGAATTAAATACAAAAGGCACAATGCCGACTTAAGTACAAGAAGACTGACTCTTCTTACTGTCTATGTTTTGAACCATTCCGGTGACACTAGTTATAGTTTCCGATGCTTCACTTTAGGTTTACTGTATCACTTGGAACTTCTTATTGACGATGAAACACAGAAATAGCATCGGAATTAAATACAAAAGGCACAATGCCGACTCAAGTACAAGAAATCTGACTCTTCCTACTGTCTATGATTTGAACCATTCCTGTGACTCTAGTTATACATTCCGATGCTTCTCTTCAGGTTTACTGTATCCCGCTGATCTTCTAATATACGATGAAACACAGAAATTGCATCGGAATTAAATACAAAAGGCACAGTGCCGACTTAAGTATAAGAAGACTGACTCTTCCTAATCTCTATGTTTTGAACCATTCCCGTGACACTAGTTATAGATTCCGATGCTTCACTTGAGGTTTACTGTATCCCTCTGACCTTCTTATTGACGATGAAACACAGAAATTGCATCGGAATTAAATACAAAAGGCACAATGCCGACTTAAGTACAAGAAGACTGACTCATCCTTCTGTCTATGTTTTGAACCATTCCTGTGACACTAGTTATAGATTCCGATGCTTCACTTCAGGTTTACTGTATCCCTTGGACCCTCTCATTGGCGACGAAACACAGAAACTGCATCGGAATTAAATACAAAAGGCGCAATGCCGACTTAAGTACAAGAGGACTGACTCTTTTTACTGACTATGTTTTGAACCTTTCCTGTGACACTAGCTATAGATTCCGAAGCTTCACTTAGGTTTACTGTAGCCCTCTGACCTTCTTATTGACGATGAAACACAGAAATTTCATCGGAATTAATACAAAAGGCACAATGCCGACTCAAATACAAGATGACTGGCTCTTCTTACTCTCTATGCTATGAACCTTTCCTGTGAGACCGGTATTAGATTCCGATGCTTCACTTGAGGTTTACTGTATCCCTCTGACCTTCTTATTGACGATGAAACACAGAAATTGCATCGGAATTAAAAAGAAAAGGCACAATGCCGACTTAAGTACAAGAGAACTCGCTCTTCTTACTGTCTATGTTTTGAACATTTCCTGTGAGACCAGTTTTAGATTCGGATGCTTCACAATATGTTTACTGTATCCCTTGGAAATTCTTATTGACGATGAAACACAGAAATTGCATCAAAATTAAATACAAAAGGTACAATGCGCACTCAAGTACATGAAATCTGACTCTTCCTACTGTCTACGATTTGAACCATACCTGTGACACTAGTTATACATTCCTATGCTTCACTTCAGGTTTACTGTATCCCTCTGAGCTTCTAATTGATGATGAAAGACAGAAATTGCATCGAAATTAAATACAAAAGGCACAGTGCCGACTTAAGTATAAGAAGACTGACTCTTCTTAATCTCTATGTTTTGAACCATTCCCGTGACACTAATTATAGATTCCGTTGCTTCACTTGATGTTTACTGTATCCCTCTGACCTTCATATTGACGATGAAACACAGAAATTGCATCGGAATTAAGTACAAAAGGCACAATGCCGACTTACGTACAAGTAGACTGACTCATCCTTCTGTCTATGTTTTGAAACATTCCTGTGACACTAGTTATACTTTCCGATGCTTCACTTCAGGTTTACTGTAACCCTTTGATCTTCTAATTGACGATGAAACACAGAAATTGCTTCGAAATTAAATACAAAAGGCACAGTGCCGACTTAAGTATAAGAAGACTGACTCTTCCTAATATCTATGTTTTGAACCATTCCCGTGACACTAGTTATAGATTCCGATGCTTCACTTCAGGTTTACGGTATCCCTCTGACCTTCTTAATGACGATGAAACACAGAAATTGCATCGGAATTAAATACAAAAGGCACCATGCCAACTTACGTACAAGAAGACTGACTCATCCTTCTGTCTATGTTTTGAACCATTCCTGTGACACTAGTTATAGATTCCGATGCTTCACTTTAGGTTTACTGTATCTGTTGGACCTTCTCATTGACGACAAAACACAGAAACTGCATCGGAATTAAATAGAAAAGGCACAATGCCGACTTAAGTACAAGAAGACTGACTCTTCAAACAGTCTATGTTTTGAACCATTCCTGTGATACTAGTTATAGTTTCCGATGCTTCACTTTAGGTTTACTGTATCACTTGGACCTTCTTATTGACGATGAAACTCAGAAATTTCATTGGAATTAAATACAAAAGGCACAATGCCGACTTAAGTACAAGAAGACTGACCCTTCTTACTGTCAATGCTATTAACCATTCGTGTGACACTAGTTATAGATTCCGATGCTTCACTTCAGGTTTACTGTATCCCTCTGACCTTCTTATTGACGATGAAACTTAGAAATGAAATCGGAATTAAATAGAAAAGGCACAATGCCGACTTAAGTACAAGTAGACTGACTCTTCTTACTGACTATGCTTTGAACTTTTCCTGTGAGACCAGTTTTAGATTCCGATGCTTCGCTATATGTTTACTGTATCCCTTGCACCTTCTTATTGACGATGAAACACAGAAATTGCATCGGAATTAAATACAAAAGGCACAATGATGACTTACGTACAAGAAGACTGACTCATCCTTCTGTCTATGTTTTGAACCATTCCTGTGACACTAGTTATAGATTCCGATGCTTCACTTCAAGTTTACGGTATCCCTTGGACCTTCTTATTGACGACGAAACACAGAAATTGCATCGGAATTACTTAGGAAAGGCACAATGCCGACTTAAGTACAAGAAGACTGACTCTTCTTACTGTCTATGTTTTGAACCATTCCTGTGACACTAGTTATAGATTCCGATGCTTCACTTTAGGTTTACTGTATCACTTGGACCTTCTTATTGACGATGAAACACAGAAATTGCATCGGAATTAAATACAAAAGGCACAACGCCGACTTAAGTACAAGAAGACTGACTCTTCTTACTGTCAATGTTATTAACCATTTGTGTGACACTAGTTATAGATTCCGATGCTTCACTTCAGGTTTACTGTATCCCTCTGACCTTCTTATTGACGATGAAACTTAGAAATTGCATCGGAATTAAATAGAAAAGGCACAATGCCGACTTAAGTACAAGTAGACTGACTCTTCTTACTGACTATGCTTTGAACTTTTCCTGCTAGACCAGTTTTAAATTCCGATTCTTCGCTATATGTTTACTGTATACCTTGGACCTTCTTATTGACGATGAAACACAGAAATTGTATCGGAATTAAATACAAAAGGCACCGTGCCAACTTAAGTACAAGAAGACTGACTCCTCTTACTGACTGTGTTTTGAACCATTCCTGTGACACTAGTTATAGATTCCGATGCCTCACTTCAAATTTACTGTATCCCTTGGACCTTCTTATAGATGATGAAACACAGAAATTGCATCGGAATTAAATACAAAAGGCACAATGCCGACTTAAGTACAAGAAGACTGACTCTTCCTACTGTATATATTTTGAAGCATTCCTGTGACGCTAGTTATAGATTCCGATGCCTCACTTCAGGTTTACAGTATCCCTTGGACCTTCTTATTGACGATGAAACACAGAAATTGCATCGGAATTAAATACAAAAGGCACAATGCCGACTTAAGTACAAGAAGACTGACTCTTCTTACTGTCTATGATTTGAACCATTCCATTGACACTAGTTATAGATTCCGATGGTTCACTCCAGGTTTACTGTTTCCCTTTGACCTTGTTATTGACGATGAAACACAGAAATTGCATCGGAATTAAATAGAAAAGGCACAATGTCGACATAAGTACAAGGAGACTAACTCTTCTTACTGACTATGTTTTGAACCACTCCTGTGACACTAGTTATAGATTCCGATGCTTCACTTCAGGTTTGCTGCATCCCTTGAACCGTCTTATTGACGACGAAACACAGAAAATGCACCGGAATTAAATAGGAAAGGCACAATGCCGACTTAAGTACAAGAAGACTGACTCTTCTTACTGTCTATGTTTTGAACCATTCCTGAGACACTAGTTACAGATTCCGATGCTTCACTTTAGGTTTACTGTATCACTTGGACCTTCTTCTTGACGATGAAACACAGAAATTGCATCGGAATTAAATACAAAAGGCACAATGCCGACTTAAGTACAAGAAGACTGACTCATCTTACTGTCAATGTTTTTAACCATTACTGTGACACTAGTTAATGATTCCTGTGCTTCACTTCAGGTTTACTGTATCCCTTTGACCTTCTTCGTGATGATCAAACACAGAAATTGCATCGGAATTAAATAGAAAAGGCACAATGCCGATTTAAGTACAAGAAGACTGGCTCTCCTTACTGTCTATGATTTGAGCGATTCCTGTGACACTAGTTATAGATTCCGATGCTTCATTTGAAGTGTACTGTATCCCTTGGACCTTCTTATTGACGATGAAACACAGAAGTTGCATCGGAATTAAATACAAAATGCACAATGCCGACTTAAGTACAAGAAGACTGACTCTTCCTACTGTCTATGTTTTGAACCATTCCTGTGACACTAGTTATAGATTCCGATGCTTCACTTCACGTTTACTGTATTCCTCTGATCTTCTAATTGACGATGAAACACAGAAATTGCATCGAAATTAAATACAAAAGGCACAGTGCCGACTTAAGTATAAGAAGACGGACTCTTCCTAATCTCTATGTTTTGAACCATTCCCGTGACACTAGTTATAGATTCCGATGCTTCACTTGAGGTTTACTGTATCCCTCTGACCTTCTTATTGACGATGAAACACAGAAATTGCATCGGAATTAAATATAAAAGGCACAATGCCGACTTATGTACAAGAAGACTGACTCATCCTTCTGTCTATGTTTTGAACCATTCCTGTGACACAAGTTATAGATTCCGATGCTTCACTTCAGGTTTACTGTATCCCTTGGACCCTCTCATTGGCGACGAAACACAGAAACTGCATCGGAATTAAATACAAAAGGCGCAATGCCGACTTAAGTACAAGAGGACTGACTCGTTTTACTGACTATGTTTTGAACCATTCCTGTGACACTAGCTATAGATTCCGAAGCTTCACTTAGGTTTACTGTAGCCCTCTGACCTTCTTATTGACGATGAAACACAGAAATTTCATCGGAATTAATACAAAAGGCACAATGCCGACTCAAATACAAGATGACTGGCTCTTCTTACTCTCTATGCTATGAACCTTTCCTGTGAGACCGGTACTAGATTCCGATGCTTCACTTCAGGTTTATTGTATCCCTCTGACCTTCTTATTGATGTTGAAACACAGAAATTGCATCGGAATTAAATACAAAGGGCACAATGCCGACTTAAGTACAAGAAGACTTACTCTTAATACTGTCTATGTTTTGAACCATTCCTGTGACACTACTAATAGATTCCGATGCCTCACTTCAGGTTTACTGTATCCCTTGGACCTTCTTATTGACGATGAAACACAGAAATTGCATCGGAATTAAAAAGAAAAGGCACAATGCCGACTTAAGTACAAGAGAACTCGCTCTTCTTACTGTCTATGTTTTAATGATTTCCTGTGAGACCAGTTTTAGATTCGGATGCTTCACAATATGTTTACTGTATCCCTTGGAAATTCTTATTGACGATGAAACACAGAAATTGCATCAAAATTAAATACAAAAGGTACAATGCGCACTCAAGTACATGAAATCTGACTCTTCCTACTGTCTATGATTTGAACCGTACCTGTGACACTAGTTATACATTCCTATGCTTCACTTCAGGTTTACTGTATCCGTCTGAGCTTCTAATTGATGATGAAAGACAGAAATTGCATCGAAATTAAATACAAAAGGCACAGTGCCGACTTAAGTATAAGAAGACTGACTCTTCTTAATCTCTATGTTTTGAACCATTCCCGTGACACTAATTATAGATTCCGTTGCTTCACTTGATGTTTACTGTATCCCTCTGACCTTCATATTGACGATGAAACACAGAAATTGCATCGGAATTAAGTACAAAAGGCACAATGCCGACTTACGTACAAGTAGACTGACTCATCCTTCTGTCTATGTTTTGAACCATTCCTGTGACACTAGTTATAGATTCCGATGCTTCACTTTAGGTTTACTGTATCTGTTGGACCTTCTCATTGACGACGAAACACAGAAACTGCATCGGAATTAAATAGAAAAGGCACAATGCCGACTTAAGTACAAGAAGACTGACTCTTCAAACAGTCTATGTTTTGAACCATTCCTGTGATACTAGTTATAGTTTCCGATGCTTCACTTTAGGTTTACTGTATCACTTGGACCTTCTTATTGACGATGAAACTCAGAAATTTCATTGGAATTAAATACAAAAGGCACAATGCCGACTTAAGTACATGAAGACTGACTCTTCTTACTGTCAATGATATTAACCATTCGTGTGACACTAGTTATAGATTCCGATGCTTCACTTCAGGTTTACTGTATCCCTCTGACCTTCTTATTGACGATGAAACTTAGAAATGAAATCGGAATTAAATAGAAAAGGCACAATGCCGACTTAAGTACAAGTAGACTGACTCTTCTTACTGACTATGCTTTGAACTTTTCCTGTGAGACCAGTTTTAGATTCCGATGCTTCGCTATATGTTTACTGTATCCCTTGCACCTTCTTATTGACGATGAAACACAGAAATTGCATCGGAATTAAATACAAAAGGCACAATGCCGACTTACGTACAAGAAGACTGACTCATCCTTCTGTCTATGTTTTGAACCATTCCTCTGACACTAGTTATAGATTCCGATGCTTCACTTCAAGTTTACTGTATCCCTTGGACCTTCTTATTGGCGACGAAACACAGAAATTGCATCGGAATTACTTAGGAAAGGCACAATGCCGACTTAAGTACAAGAAGACTGACTCTTCTTACTGTCTATGTTTTGAACCATTCCTGTGACACTAGTTATAGATTCCGATGCTTCACTTTAGGTTAACTGTATCACGTGGACCTTCTTATTGACGATGAAACACAGAAATTGCATCGGAATTAAATACAAAAGGCACAACGCCGACTTAAGTACAAGAAGACTGACTCTTCTTACTGTCAATGTTATTTACCATTTGTGTGACACTAGTTATAGATTCCGATGCTTCACTTCAGGTTTACTGTATCCCTCTGACCTTCTTATTGACGATGAAACTTAGAAATTGCATCGGAATTAAATAGAAAAGGCACAATGCCGACTTAAGTACAAGTAGACTGACTCTTCTTACTGACTATGCTTTGAACTTTTCCTGCTAGACCAGTTTTAAATTCCGATTCTTCGCTATATGTTTACTGTATACCTTGGACCTTCTTATTTACGATGAAACACAGAAATTGCATCGGAATTAAATACAAAAGGCACCATGCCAACTTAAGTACAAGAAGACTGACTCCTCTTACTGACTGTGTTTTGAACCATTCCTGTGACACTAGTTATAGATTCCGATGCCCCACTTCAAATTTACTGTATCCCTTGGACCTTCTTATAGATGATGAAACACAGAAATTGCATCGGAATTAAATACAAAAGGCACAATGCCGACTTAAGTACAAGAAGACTGACTCTTCCTACTGTCTATATTTTGAAGCATTCCTGTGACGCTAGTTATAGATTCCGATGCCTCACTTCAGGTTTACAGTATCCCTTGGACCTTCTTATTGACGATGAAACACAGAAATTGCATCGGAATTAAATACAAAAGGCACAATGCCGACTTAAGTACAAGAAGACTGACTCTTCTTACTGTCTATGATTTGAACCATTCCATTGACACTAGTTATAGATTCCGATGGTTCACTCCAGGTTTACTGTTTCCCTTTGACCTTGTTATTGACGATGAAACACAGAAATTGCATCGGAATTAAATAGAAAAGGCACAATGTCGACATAAGTACAAGGAGACTAACTCTTCTTACTGACTATGTTTTGAACCACTCCTGTGACACTAGTTATAGATTCCGATGCTTCACTTCAGGATTGCTGCATCCCTTGAACCGTCTTATTGACGACGATACACAGAAAATGCACCGGAATTAAATAGGAAAGGCACAATGCCGACTTAAGTACAAGAGGACTGACTCTTCTTACTGTCTATGTTTTGAACCATTCCTGAGACACTAGTTATAGATTCCGATGCTTCACTTTAGGTTTACTGTATCACTTGGACCTTCTTCTTGACGATGAAACACAGAAATTGCATCGGAATTATATACAAAAGGCACAATGCCGACTTAAGTACAAGAAGACTGACTCATCTTACTGTCAATGTTTTTAACCATTACTGTGACACTAGTTAATGATTCCTGTGCTTCACTTCAGGTTTACTGTATCCCTCTGACCTTCTTCGTGATGATCAAACACAGAAATTGCATCGGAATTAAATAGAAAAGGCACAATGCCGATTTAAGTACAAGAAGACTGGCTCTCCTTACTGTCTATGACTTGAGCGATTCCTGTGACACTAGTTATAGATTCCGATGCTTCATTTGAAGTGTACTGTATCCATTGGACCTTCTTATTGACGATGAAACACAGAAGTTGCATCGGAGTTAAATACAAAATGCACAATGCCGACTTAAGTACAAGAAGACTGACTCTTCCTACTGTCTATGTTTTGAACCATTCCTGTGACACTAGTTATAGATTCCGATGCTTCACTTCAGGTTTACTGTATCCTTCTGATCTTCTAATTGACGATGAAACACAGAAATTGCATCGAAATTAAATACAAAAGGCACAGTGCCGACTTAAGTATAAGAAGACTGACTCTTCCTAATCTCTATGTTTTGAACCATTCCCGTGACACTAGTTATAGATTCCGATGCTTCACTTGAGGTTTACTGTATCCCTCTGACCTTCGTATTGACGATGAAACACAGAAATTGCATCGGAATTAAATACAAAAGGCACAATGCCGACTTACGTACAGGAAGACTGACTCATCCTTCTGTCTATGTTTTGAACCATTCCTGTGACACTAGTTGTACTTTCCGATGCTTCACTTCAGGTTTACTGTATCCCTCTGATCTTCTAATTGACGATGAAACACAGAAATTGCTTCGAAATTAAATACAAAAGGCACAGTGCCGACTTAAGTATAAGAAGAGTGACTCTTCCTAATATCTATGTTTTGAACCATTCCCGTGACACTAGTTATAGATTCCGATGCTTCACTTCAGGTTTACGGTATCCCTCTGACCTTCTTATTGACGATGAAACACAGAAATTGCATCGGAATTAAATAGAAATGGCACAATGCCGACTTACGTACAAGAAGACTGACTCATCCTTTTGTCTATGTTTTGAACCATTCCAGTGACACTAGTTATTGATTCCGATGCTTCACATCAGGTTTACTGTATCCCTTGGACTTCTCATTGACGACGAAACACAGAAACTGCATCGGAATTAAATAGAAAAGGCACAGTGCCGACTTAAGTACAAGAAGACTGACTCTTCAAACTGTCTATGTTTTGAACCATTCCTGTGATACTAGTTATAGATTCCGATGCTTCACTTTAGGTTTACTGTATCACTTGGACCTTCTTATTGACGAACAAACACAAAAATTGCATCGGAACTAAATACAAAAGGGACAATGCCGACTAAACTACAAGAAGACTGACTGTTCTTACAGTCAATGTTATTAACCATTCGTGTGACACTAGTTATAGATTCCGATGCTTCACTTCAGGTTTACTGTATCCCTCTGACCTTCTTATTGACGATGAAACTTAGAAATTGCATCGGAATTAAATAGAACTTAAGTACAAGTAGACTGACTCTTCTTACTGACCATGCTTTGAACTTTTCCTGTGTGACCAGTTTTAGATTCCGATGCTTTGCTATATGTTTACTGTATCCCTTGGACCTTCTTATTGACGATGAAACACAGAAATTGCATCGCAATTAAATACAAAAGGCACAATGCGGACTTACGTACAAGAAGACTGACTCATCCTTCTGTCTATGTTTTGAACCATTCCTGTGACACTAGTTATAGATTCCGATGCTTCACTTCAGGTTTACTGTATCCCTTGGACCTTCTTATTGACGACGAAACACAGAAATTGCATCGGAATTAAATACAAAAGGCACAATGCCGACTTAAGTACAAGAAGACTGACTCTTCTTACTGTCTATGATTTGAACCATTCCTGTGGCACTAGTTATAGATTCCGATGCTTCACTTTAGGTTCAATGTATCACTTGGACCTTCTTCTTGACGATGAAACACAGAAATTGCATCGGAATTAAATACAAAAGGCACAATGCCGACTTAAGTACAAGAAGACTGACTCATCTTATTGTCAATGTTTTTAACCATTACTGTGACACTAGTTAATGATTCCTGTGCTTCACTTCAGGATTACTGTATCCCTCTGACCTTCTTCGTGATGATCATACACAGAAATTGCATCGGAATTAAATAGAAAAGGCACAATGCCGACTTAAGTACAAGAAGACTGACTCTCCTTACTGTCTATGATTTGAACGATTCCTGTGACACTAGTTATAGATTCCGATGCTTCATTTCAGGTGTACTGTATCCCTTGGACCTTCTTATCGACGATGAAACACAGAAGTTGCGTCGGAATTAAATACAAAATGCACAATGCCGACTTAAGTACAAGAAGACTGACTCTTCCTACTGTCTATGTTTTGAACCATTCCTGTGACACTAGTTATAGATTCCGATACTTCACTTTAGGTTTACTATATCCCTTGGACTTTATTATTGACGATGACACACAGAAATTGCATCGGAATTAAATAGAAAATGCACAATGCCGACTTAAGTACAAGAAGACTGACTCTTCTTACTGTCTATGTTTTGAACCATTCCTGTGACACAAGTTATAGATTCCGATGCTTCACTTCAGGTTTACTGTATCCCTGGGACCTTCTCATTGACGACGAAACACAGAAACTGCATCGGAATTAAATAGAAAAGGCACAATGCCGACTTAAGTACAAGAAGACTGACTCTTCAAACTGTCTATGTTTTGAACCATTCCTGTGATACTAGTTATAGATTCCGATGCTTCACTTTAGGTTTACTGTATCCCTTGGACCTTCTTATTGACGATGAAACACAGAAATTGCATCGGAATTAGATACAAAAGGCACAATGCTGACTTAAGTACAAGAAGACTGACTCTTCCTACTGTCTATTTTTTGAACCATTCCTGTGACACTTGTTATAGATTCCGATGCTTCACTTCAGGTTTACTGTATCCCTTGGACCTTCTTATTGACGATGAATCACAGAAATTGCATTAGAATTAAATACAAAAGGCACAATGCCAACTTAAGTACAAGAAGACTGACTCTTCTTACTGTCTATGATTTGAACCATTCCATTGACACTAGTTATAGATTCCGATGGTTCACTCGAGGTTTACTGTTTCCCTTTGACCTTGTTATTGACGATGAAACACAGAACTTGCATCGGAATTAAATAGAAAAGGCACAATGTCGACATAAGTACAAGGAGACTGACTCATCTTACTGACTATGTTTTGAACCACTCCTGTGACACTAGTTATGGATTGCGATGATTCACTTCAGGTTTACTGTATCCCTTGGACCTTCTTATTTACGACGAAACACAGAAATTGCATCGGGATTAAATACAAAAGGTACAAAGCCGACTTAAGTACAAGTAGACTGACTCTTCTTACTGTCAATGATTTGAACCATTCCTGTGACACTAGTTATAGATTCCGATGCTTCACTTTAGGTTTACTGCATCCCTTGGACCTTCTTATTGACGACCACACAGAAAATGCACCGGAATTAAATAGGAAAGGCACAATGCCGATTCAAGTAAAAGAAGACTGACTCTTCTTACTGTCTATGTTTTTAACCATTCCTGTGACACTAGATATAGATTCCGATGCTTCACTTTAGGTTTACTGTATCACTTGGACCTTCTTCTTGACGATGAAACACAGAAATTGCATCGGAATAAAATACAAAAGGCACAATGCCGACTTAAGTACAAGAAGACTGACTCTCCTTACTGTCTATGATTTGAACGATTCCTGTGACACTAGTTATGGATTCCGATCCTTCATTTCAGGTGTACTGTATCCCTTGGACGTTCTTGTTGACGATGAAGCACAGAAGTTGCATCTTAATTAAATATAAAATGCACAATGCCGACTTAAGTACAAGAAGACTGTCTCTTCTTACTGTCTATGTTTTGAACCATTCCTGTGACACTAGTTATGGATTCCGATACTTCACTTCAGGTTTACTGTATCCCTTGGACCTTCTCATTGACGACGAAACACAGAAACTGCATCGGAATTAAATAGAAAAGGCACAATGCCGACTTAAGTACAAGAAGACTGACTCTTCAAACTGTCTATGTTTTGACCCATTCCTGTGATACTAGTTATAGATTCCGATGCTTCACTTTAGGTTTACTGTATCACTTGGACCTTCTTATTGACGATCAAACACAAAAATTGCATCGGAACTAAATACAAAAGGCACAATGCCGACTAAACTACAAGAAGACTGACTGTTCTTACTGTCAATGTTATTAACCATTCGTGTGACACTAGTTATAGATTCCGATGCTTCACTTCAGGTTTACTGTATCCCTCTGACCTTCTTATTGACGATGAAACTTAGAAATGGCATCGGAATTAAATAGAACTTAAGTACAAGTAGACTGACTCTTCTTACTGACCATGCTTTGAACTTTTCCTGTGTGACCAGTTTTAGATTCCGATGCTTTGCTATATGTTTACTGTATCCCTTGGACCTTCTTATTGACGATGAAACACAGAAATTGCATCGCAATTAAATACAAAAGGCACAATGCGGACTTACGTACAAGAAGACTGACTCATCCTTCTGTCTATGTTTTGAACCATTCCTGTGACACTGGTTATAGATTCCGATGCTTCACTTCAGGTTTACTGTATCCCTTGGACCTTCTTATTGACGACGAAACACAGAAATTGCATCGGAATTAAATACAAAAGGCACAATGCCGACTTAAGTACAAGAAGACTGACTCTTCTTACTGTCTATGATTTGAACCATTCCTGTGACACTAGTTATAGATTCCGATGCTTCACTTTAGGTTCACTGTATCACTTGGACCTTCAACTTGACGATGAAACACAGAAATTGCATCGGAATTAAATACAAAAGGCACAATGCCGACTTAAGTACAAGAAGACTGACTCATCGTATTGTCATTGTTTTTAACCATTACTGTGACACTAGTTAATGATTCCTGTGCTTCACTTCAGGATTACTGTATCCCTCTGACCTTCTTCGTGATGATCAAACACAGAAATTGCATCGGAATTAAATAGAAAAGGCACAATGCCGACTTAAGTACAAGAAGACTGACTCTCCTTACTGTCTATGATTTGAACGATTCCTGTGACACTAGTTATAGATTCCGATGCTTCATTTCAGGTGTACTGTATCCCTTGGACCTTCTTATTGACGATGAAACACAGAAGTTGCGTCGGAATTAAATACAAAATGCACAATGCCGACTTAAGTACAAGAAGACTGACTCTTCCTACTGTCTATGTTTTGAACCATTCCTGTGACACTAGTTATAGATTCCGATACTTCACTTTAGGTTTACTATATCCCTTGGACTTTATTATTGACGACGAAACTCAGAAATTGCATCGGAATTACTTAGGAAAGGCACAATGCCGACTTAAGTACAAGAAGAATGACTCTTCTTACTGTCTATGTTTTGAACCATTCCTGTGACACAAGTTATAGATTCCGATGCTTCACTTCAGGTTTACTGTATCCCTGGGACCTTCTCATTGACGACGAAACACAGAAACTGCATCGGAATTAAATAGAAAAGGCACAATGCCGACTTAAGTACAAGAAGACTGACTCTTCAAACTGTCTATGTTTTGAACCATTCCTGTGATACTAGTTATAGATTCCGATGCTTCACTTTAGGTTTACTGTATCACTTGGACCTTCTTATTGACGATGGAACACAAAAATTGCATCGGAACTAAATACAAAAGGCACAATGCCGACTAAAGTACAAGAAGACTGACTCTTCTTACTGTCAATGTTATTAACCATTCGTGTGACACTAGTTATAGATTCCGATGCTTCACTTCAGGTTTACTGTATCCCCCTGACCTTCTTATTGACGATGAAACTTAGAAATTGCATCGGAATTAAACAGAACTTAAGTACAAGTAGACTGACTTTTCATACTGACCATGCTTTGAACTTTTCCTGTGAGACCAGTTTTCGATTCCGATGCTTCGCTATATGTTTACTGTATCCCTTGGACCTTCTTATTGACGATGAAACACAGAAATTGCATCGGAATTAAATACAAAAGGCACAATGCCGACTTACGTACAAGAAGACTGACTCATCCTTCTGTCTATGTTTTGAACCATTCCTGTGACACTAGTTATAGATTCCGATGCTTCACTTCAGGTTTACTGTATCCCTTGGACCTTCTTATTGACGAGGAAACACAGAAATTGCATCGGAATTACTTAGGAAAGGCACAATGCCGACTTAAGTACAAGAAGACTGACTCTTCTTACTGTCTACGTTTTGAACCATTCCTGTGACACTAGTTATAGATTCCGATGCTTCACTTTAGGTTTACTGTATCACTTGGACCTTCTTATTGACGATGAAACACAGAAATTGCATCGGAATTAAATACAAAAGGCACAATGCCGACTTAAGTACAAGAAGACTGACTCTTCCTACTGTCAATGTTATTAACCATTCGTGTGACACTTGTTATAGATTCCGATGCTTCACTTCATTTTTACTGTATCCCTCTGACCTTCTTATTGACGATGAAACTTAGAAATTGCATCGGAATTAAATAGAAAAGGCACAATGCCGACTTAAGTACAAGTAGGCTGACTCTTCTTACTGACTATGCTTTGAACTTTTCCTGTGAGACCAGTTTTAGATTCCGATGCTTCGCTACATGTTTACTGCATCCCTTGGATTTCTTATTGACGATGTAACACAGAAATTGCATCGGAATTAAATACAAAAGGCACCATGCCGACTTAAGTACAAGAAGACTGACTCCTCTTACTGACTGTGTTTTGAACCATTCCTGTGACACTAGTTATAGATTCCGACGCCACACTTCAAGTTTACTGTATCCCTTGGACCTTCTTATAGATGATGAAACACAGAAATTGCATCGGAATTAAATACAAAAGGCACAATGCCGACTTAAGTACAAGAAGACTGACTCTTCCTACTGTATATATTTTGAAGCATTCCTGTGACGCTAGTTATAGATTCCGATGCCTCACTTCAGGTTTACTGTATCCCTTGGACCTTCTTATTGACGATGAAACACAGAAATTGCATCGGAATTAAATACAAAAGGCACAATGCTGACTTAAGTACAAGAAGACTGACTCTTCCTACTGTCTATTTTTTGAACCATTCCTGTGACACTTGTTATAGATTCCGATGCTTCACTTCAGGTTTACTGTATCCCTTGGACCTTCTTATTGACGATGAAACACAGAAATTGCATCAGAATTAAATACAAAAGGCACAATGCCGACTTAAGTACAAGAAGACAGACTCTTCTTACTGTCTATGATTTGAACCATTCCATTGACACTAGTTATAGATTCCGATGGTTCACTCGAGGTTTACTGTTTCCCTTTGACCTTGTTATTGACGATGAAACACAGAAATTGCATCGGAATTAAATAGAAAAGGCACAATGTCGACATAAGTACAAGGAGACTGACTCTTCTTACTGACTATGTTTTGAACCACTCCTGTGACACTAGTTATGGATTCCGATGATTCACTTCAGGTTTACTGTATCCCTTGGACCTTCTTAAGTACGATGAAACACAGAAATTGCATCGGGATTAAATACAAAAGGAACAAAGCCGACTTAAGTACAAGTAGACTGACTCTTCTTACTGTCAATGATTTGAACCATTCCTGTGACACTAGTTATAGATTCCGATGCTTCATTTCAGGTGTACTGTATCCCTTGGACCTTCTTATTGACGATGAAACACAGAAATTTGCATCAGAATTAAATAGAAAAGGCACAATGTCGACATAAGTACAAGGAGACTGACTCTTCTTACTGACTATGTTTTGAACCACTCCTGTGACACTAGTTATGGATTCCGATGATTCACTTCAGGTTTACTGTATCCCTTGGACCTTCTTAAGTACGATGAAACACAGAAATTGCATCGGGATTAAATACAAAAGGCACAATGCCGACTTGAGTACAAGAAGACTGACTCTTCTTACTGTCTATGATTTGAACCATTCCATTGACACTAGTTATAGATTCCGATGGTTCACTCGAGGTTTACTGTTTCCCTTTGACCTTGTTATTGACGATGAAACACAGAAACTGCATCGGAATTAAATAGAAAAGGCACAATGTCGACATAAGTACAAGAAGACTGACTCATCTTATTGTCAATGTTTCTAACCATTACTGTGACACTAGGTAATGATTCCTGTGCTTCACTTCAGGTTTACTGTATCCCTCTGACCTTCTTCGTGATGATCAAACACAGAAATTGCATCGGAATTAAATAGAAAAGGCACAATGCCGACTTAAGTACAAGAAGACTGACTCTCCTTACTGTCTATGATTTGAACGATTCCTGTGACACTAGTTATAGATTCCGATGCTTCATTTCAGGTGTACTGTATCCCTTGGACCTTCTTATTGACGATGAAACACAGAAATTGCATCAGAATTAAATACAAAAGGCACAATGCCGACTTAAGTACAATAAGACTGACTCTTCTTACTGTCTATGATTTGAACCATTCCATTGACACTAGTTATAGATTCCGATGGTTCACTCGAGGTTTACTGTTTCCCTTTGACCTTGTTATTGACGATGAAACACAGAAATTGCATCGGAATTAAATGGAAAAGGCACAATGTCGACATAAGTACAAGGAGACTGACTCTTCTTACTGACTATGTTTTGAACCACTCCTGTGACACTAGTTATGGATTCCGATGATTCACTTCAGGTTTACTGTATCCCTTGGACCTTCTTATTTACGATGAAACACAGAAATTGCATCGGGATTAAATACAAAAGGATTAAAGCCGACTTAAGTACAAGTAGACTGACTCTTCTTACTGTCAATGATTTGAACCATTCCTGTGACACTAGTTATAGATTCCGATGCTTCACTTCAGGTTTACTGCATCCCTTGGACCTTCTTAATGGCGACGAAACACAGAAATTGCATCGGAATTACTTAGGAAAGGCACAATGCCGACTTAAGTACAAGAAGACTGACTCTTCTTACTGTCTATGCTTTTGAACCATTCCTGTGACACTAGTTACAGATTCCGATGCTTCACTTTAGGTTTACTGTATCACTTGGACCTTCTTATTGACGATGAAACACAGAAATTGCATCGGAATTAAATACAAAAGGCACAATGCCGACTTACGTACAAGAAGACTGACTCTTCTTACTGTCAATGTTATTAACCATTCGTGTGACACGAGTTATAGATTCCGATGCTTCACTTCAGGTTAACTGTATCCCTCTGACCTTCTTATTGACGATGAAACTTGGAAATTGCATCGGAATTAAATACAAAAGGCACAATGCTGACTTAAGTACAAGAAGACTGACTCTTCCTACTGTCTATTTTTTGAACCATTCCTGTGACACTTGTTATAGATTCCTATGCTTCACTTCAGGTTTACTGTATCCCTTGGACCTTCTTATTGACGATGAAACACAGAAATTGCATCAGAATTAAATACAAAAGGCACAATGCTCACTTAAGTACAAGAAAACTGAGACTTCTTATTGTCTATGATGTGAACCATTCCATTGACACTAGTTATAGATTCCGATGGTTCACTTCAGGTTTACTGTATCACTTGGACCTTCTTATTTACGATGAAACACAGAAATTGCATCGAGATTAAATACAAAAGGCACAATGCCGACATAAGTACAAGTAGACTGACTCTTCTTACTGTCAATGATTTGAACCATTCCTGTGACACTAGTTATAGAGTCCGATGCTTCACTTCAGGTTTACAGCATCCCTTGGACCTTCTTAATGGCGACGAAACACAGAAATTGCATCGGAATTACTTAGGAAAGGCACAATGCCGACTTAAGTACAAGAAGACTGACTCTTCTTACTGTCTATGTTTTGAACCATTCCTTTGACACTAGTTATAGATTCCGATGCTTCACTTTAGGTTTACTGTATCACTTGGACCTTCTTATTGACGATGAAACACAGAAATTGCATCGGAATTAAATACAAAAGGCACAATGCCGACTTACGTACAAGAAGACTGACTCTTCTTACTGTCAATGTTATTGACCATTCGTGTGACACGAGTTATAGATTCCGATGCTTCACTTCAGGTTAACTGTATCCCTCTGACCTTCTTATTGACGATGAAACTTGGAAATTGCATCGGAATTAAATACAAAAGGCACAATGCTGACTTAAGTACAAGAAGACTGACTCTTCCTACTGTCTATTTTTTGAACCATTCCTGTGACACTTGTTATAGATTAATATGCTTCACTTCAGGTTTACTGTACCCCTTGGACATTCTTATTGACGATGAAACACAGAAATTGCATAAGAATTAAATACAAAAGGCACAATGCTGACTTAGAAACAAGAAAACTGAGACTTCTTACTGTCTATGATTTGAACCATTCCATTGACACTAGTTATAGATTCCGATGGTTCACTCCAGGTTTTCTGTATCCCTTTGACCTTGTTATTGACAATGAAACACAGAAATTGCATCGGAATTAAATAGAAAAGGCACAATGTCGTCATAAGTACAAGAAGACTGACTCTTCTTACTGACTATGTTTTGAACCATTCCTGTGACACTAGTTATGGATTCCGATGATTCACTTCAGGTTTACTGTATCCCTTGGACCTTCTTATTTACGATGAAACACAGAAATTGCATCGGGATTAAATACAAAAGGCACAATGCAGACATAAGTACAAGTAGACTGACTCTTCTTACTGTCAATGATTTGAACCATTCCTGTTACACTAGTTATAGAGTCCGATGCTTCACTACAGGTTTACAGCATCCCTTGGACCTTCTTATTGACGACGAAACACAGAAAATGCACCGGAATTAAATAGGAAAGGCACAATGCCGACTTAAGTACAAGAAGACTGACTCTTCTCACTGTCTATGTTTTGAACCATTCCTGTGACACTAGTTACAGATTCCGATGCTTCACTTTAGGTTTACTGTATCACTTGGACCTTCTTCTTGACGATGAAACACAGAAATTGCATCGGACTTAAATACAAAAGGCACAATGATGACTTAAGTACAAGAAGACTGACTCATCTTGTTGTCAATGTTTTTAACCATTACTGTGACACTAGTTAATGATTCCTGTGCTTCACTTCAGGTTTACTGTATCCCTCTGACCTTCTTATTGACGATGAAACACAGAAGTTGCATCGGAATTAAATACAAAATGCACAATGCGCACTTAAGTACAAGAAGACTGACTCTTCCTACTGTCTATGCTTTGAACCATTCCTGTGACACTACTTATAAATTCCGATTCTTCACTTCAGGTTTACTATATTCCTTGGACTTTATTATTGACGATGACACACAGAAATTGCATCGGAATTAAATAGAAAAAGCACAATGCCGACTTAAGTACAAGAAGACTGAGTCTTCTTACTGTCTATGATTTGAACCATTCCTGTGACACCAGTTATAGATTCCGATGCTTCACTTCAGGTGTACTGTATCCCACTGACCTTCTTATTGACGATGAAACACAGAAATTGCATCGTAATTAAATAGAAAAGGCACAATGCCGACTTATGTACAAGGAGACTGACCCTTCCCACTGTCTATGTTTTGAACCATTCCTGTGACACTAGTTACAGATTCCGATCCTTCACTTCACGTTTACTGTATCCCTTGGACCTTCTTATTGTCGACGAAACACAGAATTTGCATCGGAATTAAATAGAAAAGGCACAATGCCGACTCAAGTACGAGAACACTGACTCTTCCTACTGTCTATGATTTGAATCATTCCTGTAACACTAGTTATACATTCCGATGCTTCAATTCAGGTTTACTGTATCCCTCTGACCTTCATATTGGCGATGAAACACAGAAATTGCATCAAAATTAAATACAAAACGCACAATGCCGACTTAAGTACAAGAAGACTGACTCTTCCTAATGTCTACGTTTTGAACCATGCCTGTGACACTAGTTATAGATTCCGACGCTTCACTTCAGGTTTATTGTATCCCTCTGACCTTCTTATTGCCGTTAAAACACAGAAATTGCATCGGAATTAAATAGAAAAGGCACAATGCTGTCTTAAGTACAAGCAGACTGACTCTTCTTACTCACTATGTTTTGAACTATTCCTGAGACACTAGTTATAGATTCCGATGCTACACTTTGGGTTTACTGTCTCACTTGGAACTTCTTATAGACAACGAAACACAGAAATTGCATCGGAATTAAATACAAAAGGCACAGTGCCGACTTAAGTACAAGAAGACTGACTCTTCTTACTGTCAATGTTTTTAACCATTCGTGTGACACTAGTTATAGATTCCGATGCTTCACTTCAGGTTTACTGTATCCCTCTGACCTTCTTATTGACGATGAAACTTAGAAATTGCATCGGAATTAAATACAAAAGGCACAATGCCGACTCAAATAATAGATGACTGGCTCTTCTTACTCTCTATGCTTTGAACCTTTCCTGTGAGACCAGTTTTAGATTCCGATGCTTCACTTCAGGTTTACTGTATCCCTCTGACATTCTTATTCACGATGAAACACAGAAATTGCATCGGAATTAAATAGAAAAGGCACAATGCCGACTTAAGTACAATAAGACTGACTCTTCTTACTGTCTATGTTTTGAACCATTCCGGTGACACTAGTTGTAGTTTCCGATGCTTCACTTGAGGTGTACTGTATCACTTGGACCTTCTTATTGACGATGAAAAACAGAAATTGCATCGGAATTAAATACAAAATGCACAATGCCGAATTAAGTACAAGAGGACTGACTCTTCCTACTGTCTACGTTTTGTACCATGCCTGTGAAACTAGTCATAGATTCCGACGCTTCACATCAGGTTTATTGTATCCCTCTGACCTTCTTATTGACGTTAAAACACAGTAATTGCATCGGAATTAAATAGATAAGGCACAATGCTGACTTAAGTACAAGACGACTGACTCTTCTTACTCACTATGTTTTGAACTATTCCTGAGACACTAGTTATAGATTCCGATGCTACACTTTGGGTTTACTGTATCACTTGGAACTTCTTATTGACGACGAAACACAGAAATTGCATCGGAATTAAATACAAAAGGCACAGTGTCGACTTAAGTACAAGAAGACTGACTCTTCTTACTGTCAATGCTTTTAACCATTCGTGTGACACTATTTATAGATTCCGATGCTTCACTTCAGGTTTACTGTATCCCTCTGACATTCTTATTGACGATGAAACTTAGAAATTGCATCGGAATTAAATACAAAAGGAACAATGCCGACTCAAATAATATATGACTGGCTCTTCTTACTCTCTATGCTTTGAACCTTTCCTGTGAGACCAGTTTTAGATTCCGATGCTTCACTTCAGGTTTACTGTATTCCTCTGACCTTCTTATTGACGATGAAACTTAGAAATTGCATCGGAATTAAATACAATAGGCACAATGCCGACTCAAATAATAGATGACTGGCTCTTCTTACTCTCTATGCTTTGAACCTTTCCTGTGAGACCAGTTTTAGATTCCGATGCTTCACTTCACGTTTACTGTATCCCTCTGACATTCTTATTCACGATGAAACACAGAAATTGCATCGGAATTAAATAGAAAAGGCACAATGCCGACTTAAGTACAAGAAGACTGACTCTTCTTACTGTCTATGTTTTGAACCATTCCTATGACACTAGTTATAGATTCCGATGCTTCACTTTAGGTTTACTGTATCACTTGGACCTTCTTATTGACGATGAAACACAGAAATTGCATCGGAATTAAATACAAAAGGCACAATGCCGACTTACGTACAAGAAGACTCACTCTTCTTACTGTCAATGTTATTAACCATTCGTGTGACACGAGTTATAGATTCCGATGCTTCACTTCAGGTTAACTGTATCCCTCTGACCTTCTTATTGACGATGAAACTTGGAAATTGCATCGGAATTAAATACAAAAGGCACAATGCTGACTTAAGTACAAGAAGACTGACTCTTCCTACTGTCTATTTTTTGAACCATTCCTGTGACACTTGTTATAGATTCCTATGCTTCACTTCAGGTTTACTGTATCCCTTGGACCTTCTTATTGACGATGAAACACAGAAATTGCATCAGAATTAAATACAAAAGACACAATGCTGACTTAAGTACAAGCAAACTGAGACTTCTTACTGTCTATGATTTGAACCATTCCATTGACACTAGTTATAGATTCCGATGGTTCACTCTAGGTGTTCTCTATCCCATTGACCTTGTTATTGACAATGAAACACAGAAATTGCATCGGAATTAAATAGAAAAGGCACAATGTCGACTCAAATACAAGATGACTGGCTCTTCTTACACTCTATGTTTTGATCCTTTCCTGTGAGACCGGTTTTAGATTCCGATGCTTCACTTCATGTTTACTGTATCCCTCTGACCCTCTTATTGATGATGAAACACAGAAATTGCATCGGAATTAAATACAAAAGGCACAATGCCGACTCAAGTACAAGAAGACTGACTCTTCCTACTGGCTATGTTTTGAACAATTCCTGTGACACTATTTATACATTCCGATGCTTCACTACAGGTTTACTGTATCCCTCTGACCTTCTTCTTGATGATCAAACACAGAAATTGCATCGGAATTAAATAGAAAAGGCACAATGCCGACTTAAGTACTAGAAGTCTGACTCTCCTTACTGTCTATGAATTGAACTATTCCTGTGACACTAGTTATAGATTCCGAAGCTTCATTTCAGGTGTACTGTATCCCTTGGACCTCCTTATTGACGATGAAACACAGAAGTTGCATCGGAATTAAATAGAAAAGGCACAGTGCCGACTTAAGTACAAGAAGACTGAGTCTTCTTACTGTCTATGATTTGAACCATTCCTGTGACACTAGTTATAGATTCATATGCTTCACTTCAGGTGTACTGTATCCCACTGACCTTCTTATTGACGATGAAGCACAGAAATTGCATCGTAATTAAATAGAAAAGGCACAATGCCGACTTATGTACAAGGAGACTGACCCTTCCCACTGTCTATGTTTTGAACCATTCCTGTGACACTAGTTATATATTCCGATTCTTCACTTCACGTTTACTGTATCCCTTGGACCTTCTTATTGTCGACGAAACACAGAATTTGCATCGGAATTAAATAGAAAAGGCACAATGCCGACTCAAGTACGAGAACACTGACTCTTCCTACTGTCTATGATTTGAATCATTCCTGTAACACTAGTTACACATTCCGATGCTTCAATTCAGGTTTACTGTATCCCTCTGACCTTCATATTGGCGATGAAACACAGAAATTGCATCGGAATTAAATACAAAACGCACAATGCCGACTTAAGTACAAGAAGACTGACTCTTCCTACTGTCTACGTTTTGAACCATGCCCGTGACACTAGTTATAGATTCCGACGCTTCACTTCAGGTTTATTGTATCCCTCTGACCTTCTTATTGCCGTTAAAACACAGAAATTGCATCGGAATTAAATAGAAAAGGCACAATGCTGTCTTAAGTACAAGCAGACTGACTCTTCTTACTCACTATTTTTTGAACTATTCCTGAGACACTAGTTATAGATTTCGATGCTACACTTTGGGTTTACTGTATCACTTGGAACTTCTTATAGACGACGAAACACAGAAATTGCATCGGAATAAAATACAAAAGGCACAGTGCCGACTTAAGTACAAGAAGACTGACTCTTCTTACTGTCAATGTTTTTAACCATTTGTGTGACACTAGTTATAGATTATGATGCTTCACTTCAGGTTTACTGTATCCCTCTGACCTTCTTATTGACGATGAAACTTAGAAATTTTATCGGAATTAAATACAAAAGGCACAACGCCGACTCAAATAATAGATGACTGGCTCTTCTTACTCTCTATGCTTTGAACCTTTCCTGTGAGACCAGTTTTAGATTCCGATGCTTCACTTCAGGTTTACTGTATCCCTCTGACATTCTTATTCACGATGAAACACAGAAATTGCATCGGAATTAAATAGACAAGGCACAATGCCGACTTAAGTACAAGAAGACTGACTCTTCTTACTGTCTATGTTTTGAACCATTCCGGTGACACTAGTTGTAGTTTCCGATGCTTCACTTGAGGTGTACTGTATCACTTGGACCTTCTTATTGACGATGATAAACAGAAATTGCATCGGAATTAAATACAAAATGCACAATGCCGACTCAAGTACAAGAAGACTGACTCTTCCTACTGTCTACGTTTTGAACCATGCCTGTGACACTAGTTATAGATTCCGACGCTTCACTTCAGGTTTATTGTATCCCTTGGATCTTCTTATTGACGATGAAACACAGAATTTGCATCGGAATTAAATAGAAAATGCACAATGCCGACTTAAGTACAAGAAGACTGACTCTTCCTACTGTTTCTGTTATGAACCATTCCTGTGACTCTAGTTATAGATTCCGATGGTTCACTTCAGGTTTACTGTATCCCTCTGACCTTCTTATTGACGATGAAACACAGAAACTGCATCGGAATTAAATACAAAAGGCTCAATGCCCACCTAAGTACAAGAAGACTGTTTCTTCTTTCTGACTATGTTGTGAACATTTCCTGTGTGACCAGTTTTACATTCCGATGCTTCACTATATGTTTATTGTATCCCTTGGACCTTCTTATTGACGATGAAACACAGAAATTCCATCGGAATTAAATACAAAGGGCACAATGCCGACTTTAGTAAAAGTAGACTGACTCTTCCTACTGTCTATGATTAAAACCATTCCTGTGACACTAGTTATAGATTCCGATGCTTCACTTCAGGTTTACTGTATCCCTCTGACATTCTTATTCACGATGAAACACAGAAATTGCATCGGAATTAAATAGAAAAGGCACAATGCCGACTTAAGTACAAGAAGACTGACTCTTCTTACTGTCTATGATTTGAACCATTCCGGTGGCACTAGTTATAGTTTCCGATGCTTCACTTCAGGTTTACTGTATCACTTGGACCTTCTTATTGACGATGAAAAACAGAAATTGCATCGGAATTAAATACAAAATGCACAATGCCGAATCAAGTACAAGAGGACTGACTCTTCCTACTGTCTACGTTTTGTACCATGCCTGTGAAACTAGTCATAGATTCCGACGCTTCACATCAGGTTTATTGTATCCCTCTGACCTTCCTATTGACGTTAAAACACAGTAATTGCATCGGAATTAAATAGAAAAGGCACAATGCCGACTTAAGTACAAGTAGACTGACTCTTCTTACTGGCTATGATTTGAACCTTTCCTGTGAGACCAGTTTTAGATTCCGATGCTTCACTTTAGGTTTACTGTATCACTTGGACCTTCTTATGGACGATGAAACACAGAAATTGCATCGGAAATAAATACAAAAGGCACAATGCCGACTTACGTACAAGAAGACTGACTCTTCTTACTGTCAATGTTATTAACCATTCGTGTGACACGAGTTATAGATTCCGATGCTTCACTTCAGGTTAACTGTATCCCTCTGACCTTCTTATTGACGATGATACTTGGAAATTGCATCGGAATTAAATAGAAAAGGCAGAATGCTGACTTAAGTACAAGAAGACTGACTCTTCCTACTGTCTATATTTTGAACCATTCCTGTGACACTTGTTATAGATTCCTATGCTTCACTTCAGGTTTACTGTATCCCTTGGACCTTCTTATTGACGATGAAACACAGAAATTGCATCAGAATTAAATACAAAAGGCACAATGTTGTCTTAAGTACAAGAAAACTGAGACTTCTTACTGTCTATGATTTGAACCATTCCATTGACACTAGTTATAGATTCCGATGGTTCACTCCAGGTTTTCTGTATCCCTTTGACCTTGTTATTGACAATGAAACACAGAAATTGCATCGGAATTAAATAGAAAAGGCACAATGTCGACATAAGTACAAAAAGACTGACTCTTCTTACTGACTATGTTTTGAACCATTCCTGTGACACTAGTTATGGATTCCGATGATTCACTTCAGGTTTACTGTATCCCTTGGACCTTCTTATTTACGATGAAACACAGAAATTGCATCGGGATAAAATACGAAAGGCACAATGCCGACATAAGTACAAGTAGACTGACTCTTCTTACTGTCAATGATTTGAACCATTCCTGTGACACTAGTTATAGAGTCCGATGCTTCAATTCAGGTTTACTGCATCCCTTGGACCTTCTAATTGACGACGAAACACAGAAAATGCACCGGAATTAAATAGGAAAGGCACAATGCCGACTGAAGTACAAGAAGACTGACTCTTCTTACTATCTATGTTTTGAACCATTCCTGTGACACTAGTTATAGATTCCGATGCTTCAATTCAGGTTTACTGCATCCCTTGGACCTTCTAATTGACGACGAAACACAGAAAATGCACCGGAATTAAATAGGAAAGGCACAATGCCGACTGAAGTACAAGAAGACTGACTCTTCTTACTATCTATGTTTTGAACCATTCCTGTGACACTAGTTATAGATTCCGATGCTTCACTTTAGGTTTACTGTATCACTTGGACCTTCTTCTTGACGATGAAACACAGAAATTGCATCGGAATTAAATACAAAAGGCACAATGATGACTTAAGTACAAGAAGACTGACTCATCTTATTGTCAATGTTTTTAACCATTACTGTGACACTAGTTAATGATTCCTGTGCTTCACTTCAGGTTTACTGTATCCCTCTGACCTTCTTATTGACGATGAAACACAGAAATTGCATCGGAATTAAATACAAAAGGCACAATGCCGACTCAAGTACAAGAAGACTGACTCTTCCTACTGGCTATGTTTCGAACAATTCCTGTGACACTATTTATACATTCCGATGCTTCACTTCAGGTTTACTGTATCCCTCTGACCTTCTTCTAGATGATCAAACACAGAAATTGCATCGGAATTAAATAGAAAAGGCACAATGCCGACTTAAGTACTAGAAGACTGACTCTCCTTACTGTCTATGAATTGAACGATTCCTGTGACACTAGTTATAGATTCCGATGCTTCACTTCAGGTGTACTGTATCCTACTGACCTTCTTATTGACGATGAAACACAGAAATTGCATCGTAATTAAATAGAAAAGGCACAATGCCGACTTATGTACAAAGAGACTGACCCTTCCCACTGTCTATGTTTTGAACCATTCATGTGACACTAGTTATAGATTCCGATTCTTCACTTCACGTTTACTGTATCCCTTGGACCTTCTTATTGTCGACGAAACACAGAATTTGCATCGGAATTAAATAGAAAAGGCACAATGCCGACTCAAGTACGAGAACACTGACTCTTCCTACTGTCTATGATTTGAATCATTCCTGTAACACTAGTTATACATTCCGATGCTTCAATTCAGGTTTACTGTATCCCTCTGACCTTCTTATTGGCGATGAAACACAGAAATTGCATCGGAATTAAATACAAAACGCACAATGCCGACTTAAGTACAAGAAGACTGACTCTTCCTACTGTCTACGTTTTGAACCATGCCTGTGACACTAGTTATAGATTCCGTCGCTTCACTTCAGGTTTATTGTATCCCTCTGACCTTCTTATTGCCGTTAAAACACAGAAATTGCATCGGAATTAAATAGAAAATGCACAATGCCGACTTAAGTACAAGAAGACTGACTCTTCCTACTGTTTCTGTTATGAACCATTCCTGTGACTCTAGTTATAGATTCCGATGGTTCACTTCAGGTTTACTGTATCCCTCTGACCTTCTTATTGACGATGAAACACAGAAACTGCATCGGAATTAAATACAAAAGGCTCAATGCCCACCTAAGTACAAGAAGACTGTTTCTTCTTTCTGACTATGTTGTGAACATTTCCTGTGTGACCAGTTTTACATTCCGATGCTTCACTATATGTTTATTGTATCCCTTGGACCTTCTTATTGACGATGAAACACAGAAATTCCATCGGAATTAAATACAAAGGGCACAATGCCGACTTTAGTAAAAGTAGACTGACTCTTCCTACTGTCTATGATTAAAACCATTCCTGTGACACTAGTTATAGATTCCGATGCTTCACTTCAGGTTTACTGTATCCCTCTGACATTCTTATTCACGATGAAACACAGAAATTGCATCGGAATTAAATAGAAAAGGCACAATGCCGACTTAAGTACAAGAAGACTGACTCTTCTTACTGTCTATGATTTGAACCATTCCGGTGGCACTAGTTATAGTTTCCGATGCTTCACTTCAGGTTTACTGTATCACTTGGACCTTCTTATTGACGATGAAAAACAGAAATTGCATCGGAATTAAATACAAAATGCACAATGCCGAATCAAGTACAAGAGGACTGACTCTTCCTACTGTCTACGTTTTGTACCATGCCTGTGAAACTAGTCATAGATTCCGACGCTTCACATCAGGTTTATTGTATCCCTCTGACCTTCCTATTGACGTTAAAACACAGTAATTGCATCGGAATTAAATAGAAAAGGCACAATGCCGACTTAAGTACAAGAAGACTGACTCTTCTTACTGGCTATGATTTGAACCTTTCCTGTGAGACCAGTTTTAGATTCCGATGCTTCACTTTAGGTTTACTGTATCACTTGGACCTTCTTATGGACGATGAAACACAGAAATTGCATCGGAAATAAATACAAAAGGCACAATGCCGACTTACGTACAAGAAGACTGACTCTTCTTACTGTCAATGTTATTAACCATTCGTGTGACACGAGTTATAGATTCCGATGCTTCACTTCAGGTTAACTGTATCCCTCTGACCTTCTTATTGACGATGATACTTGGAAATTGCATCGGAATTAAATAGAAAAGGCAGAATGCTGACTTAAGTACAAGAAGACTGACTCTTCCTACTGTCTATTTTTTGAACCATTCCTGTGACACTTGTTATAGATTCCTATGCTTCACTTCAGGTTTACTGTATCCCTTGGACCTTCTTATTGACGATGAAACACAGAAATTGCATCAGAATTAAATACAAAAGGCACAATGTTGTCTTAAGTACAAGAAAACTGAGACTTCTTACTGTCTATGATTTGAACCATTCCATTGACACTAGTTATAGATTCCGATGGTTCACTCCAGGTTTTCTGTATCCCTTTGACCTTGTTATTGACAATGAAACACAGAAATTGCATCGGAATTAAATAGAAAAGGCACAATGTCGACATAAGTACAAAAAGACTGACTCTTCTTACTGACTATGTTTTGAACCATTAATGTGACACTAGTTATGGATTCCGATGATTCACTTCAGGTTTACTGTATCCCTTGGACCTTCTTATTTACGATGAAACACAGAAATTGCATCGGGATAAAATACGAAAGGCACAATGCCGACATAAGTACAAGTAGACTGACTCTTCTTACTGTCAATGATTTGAACCATTCCTGTGACACTAGTTATAGAGTCCGATGCTTCAATTCAGGTTTACTGCATCCCTTGGACCTTCTAATTGTCGACGAAACGCAGAAAATGCACCGGAATTAAATAGGAAAGGCACAATGCCGACTGAAGTACAAGAAGACTGACTCTTCTTACTATCTATGTTTTGAACCATTCCTGTGACACTAGTTATAGATTCCGATGCTTCACTTTAGGTTTACTGTATCACTTGGACCTTCTTCTTGACGATGAAACACAGAAATTGCATCGGAATTAAATACAAAAGGCACAATGATGACTTAAGTACAAGAAGACTGACTCATCTTATTGTCAATGTTTTTAACCATTACTGTGACACTAGTTAATGATTCCTGTGCTTCACTTCAGGTTTACTGTATCCCTCTGACCTTCTTATTGACGATGAAACACAGAAATTGCATCGGAATTAAATACAAAAGGCACAATGCCGACTCAAGTACAAGAAGACTGACTCTTCCTACTGGCTATGTTTCGAACAATTCCTGTGACACTATTTATACATTCCGATGCTTCACTTCAGGTTTACTGTATCCCTCTGACCTTCTTCTAGATGATAAAAACACAGAAATTGCATCGGAATTAAATAGAAAAGGCACAATGCCGACTTAAGTACTAGAAGACTGACTCTCCTTACTGTCTATGAATTGAACGATTCCTGTGACACTAGTTATAGATTCCGATGCTTCATTTCAGGTGTACTGTATCCCTTGGACCTTCTTATTGACGATGAAACACAGAAGTTGCATCGGAATTAAATGCAAAATGCACAATGCGGACTTAAGTACAAGAAGACTGACTCTTCCTACTGTCTATGCTTTGAACCATTCCTGTGACACTACTTATAAATTCCGATTCTTCACTTCAGGTTTACTATATTCCTTGGACTTTATTATTGACGATGACACACAGAAATTGCATCGGAATTAAATAGAAAATGCACAATGCCGACTTAAGTACAAGAAGACTGAGTCTTCTTACTGTCTATGTTTTGAACCATTCCTGTGACACTAGTTATAGATTCCGATGCTTCACTTCAGGTGTACTGTATCCTACTGACCTTCTTATTGACGATGAAACACAGAAATTGCATCGTAATTAAATAGAAAAGGCACAATGCCGACTTATGTACAAAGAGACTGACCCTTCCCACTGTCTATGTTTTGAACCATTCATGTGACACTAGTTATAGATTCCGATTCTTCACTTCACGTTTACTGTATCCCTTGGACCTTCTTATTGTCGACGAAACACAGAATTTGCATCGGAATTAAATAGAAAAGGCACAATGCCGACTCAAGTACGAGAACACTGACTCTTCCTACTGTCTATGATTTGAATCATTCCTGTAACACTAGTTATACATTCCGATGCTTCAATTCAGGTTTACTGTATCCCTCTGACCTTCTTATTGGCGATGAAACACAGAAATTGCATCGGAATTAAATACAAAACGCACAATGCCGACTTAAGTACAAGAAGACTGACTCTTCCTACTGTCTACGTTTTGAACCATGCCTGTGACACTAGTTATAGATTCCGTCGCTTCACTTCAGGTTTATTGTATCCCTCTGACCTTCTTATTGCCGTTAAAACACAGAAATTGCATCGGAATTAAATAGAAAAGGCACAATGCCGACTTAAGTACAAGAAGACTGACTCTTTTTACTGTCTATGTTTTGAACCATTCCGGTGGCACTAGTTATAGTTTCCGATGCTTCACTTCAGGTTTACTGTATCACTTGGACCTTCTTATTGACGATGAAAAACAGAAATTGCATCGGAATTAAATACAAAATGCACAATGCCGAATCAAGTACAAGAGGACTGACTCTTCCTACTGTCTACGTTTTGTACCATGATTGTGAAACTAGTTATAGATTCCGACGCTTCACATCAGGTTTATTGTATCCCTCTGACCTTCTTATTGACGTTAAAACACAGTAATTGCATCGGAATTAAATAGAAAAGGCACAACGCTGACTTAAGTACAAGCAGACTGACTCTTCTTACTCACTATGTTTTGAACTATTCCTGAGACACTAGTTATAGATTCCGATGCTACACTTTGGGTTTACTGTATCACTTGGAACTTCTTATTGACGACGAAACACAGAAATTACATCGGAATTAAATACAAAAGGAACAGTGCCGACTTAAGTACAAGAAGACTGACTCTTCTTACTATCAATGCTTTTAACCATTCCTGTGACACTAGTTATAGATTCCGATGCTTCACTTCAGGTTTACTGTATCCCTCTGACCTTCTTATTGACGATGAAACTTAGAAATTGCATCGGAATTAAATACAAAATGCACAATGCCGACTTAAGTACAAGAAGACTGACTCTTCCTACTGTCTATGTTTTGAACCATTCCTGTGACACTAGTTATAGATTCCGATGCTTCACTTCAGGTTTACTGTATCCCTTGGACCTTCTCATTGACGACGAAACACAGAAACTGCATCTGAATTAAATAGAAAAGGCACAATGCCGACTTAAGTACAAGAAGACTGACTCTTCAAACTGTCTAAGTTTTGAACCATTCCTGTGATACTAGTTATAGATTCCGATGCTTCACTTTAGGTTTACTGTATCACTTGGACCTTCTTATTGACGATGAAACACAAAAATTGCATCGGAACTAAATACAAAAGGCACAATGCCGACTAAAGCACAAGAAGACTGACTCTTCTTACTGTCAATGTTATTAACCATTCGTGTGACACTAGTTATAGATTCCGATGCTTCACTTCAGGTTTACTGTATCCCTCTGACCTTTCTGACCTTCTTATTGACGATGAAACTTAGAAATTGCATCGGAATTAAATAGAAATGGCACAATGCCGACTTAAGTACAAGTAGACTGACTCTTCTTACTGACTATGCTTTGAACTTTTCCTGTGAGTCCAGTTTTAGATTCCGATGCTTCGCTATATGTTTACTGTATCCCTTGGACCTTCTTATTGACGATGAAACACAGAAATTGCATCGGAATTAAATACAAAAGGCACAATGCCGACTTACGTACAAGAAGACTGACTCATCCTTCTGTCTATGTTTTGAACCATTCCTGTGACACTAGTTATAGATTCCGATGCTTCACTTCAGGTTTACTGTATCCCTTGGACCTTCTTATTGACGACGAAACACAGAAATTGCATCGGAATTACTTAGGAAAGGCACAATGCCGACTTAAGTACAAGAAGACTGACTCTTCTTACTGTCTATGTTTTGAACCATTCCTGTGACACTAGTTATAGATTCCGATGCTTCACTTCAGGTTTACTGTATCCCTCCGACCTTCTTATTGACGATGAAACACAGAAACTGCATCGGAATTAAATACAGAAGGCTCAATGCCCACCTAAGTACAAGAAGACTGTTTCTTCTTTCTGACTATGTTGTGAACATTTCCTGTGAGACCAGTTTTACATTCCGATGCTTCACTATATGTTTATTGTATCCCTTGGACCTTCTTATTGACTTTGAAACACAGAAATTGCATCGGAATTAAATACAATGGTTTACTGTATCCCTCTGACATTCTTATTCACGATGAAACACATTAATTGCATCGGAATTAAGTAGAAAAGGCACAATGCCGACTTAAGTACAAGAAGACTGACTCTTCTTACTGTCTATGTTTTGAACCATTCCGGTGGCACTAGTTATAGTTTCCGATGCTTCACTTCAGGTTTACTCTATCACTTGGACCTTCTTATTGACGATGAAAAACAGAAATTGCATCGGAATTAAATACAAAATGCACAATGCCGAATCAAGTACAAGAGGACTGACTCTTCCTACTGTCTACGTTTTGTACCATGATTGTGAAACTAGTTATAGATTCCGACGCTTCACATCATCTTTATTGTATCCCTCTGACCTTCTTATTGACGTTAAAACACAGTAATTGCATCGGAATTAAATAGAAAAGGCACAACGCTGACTTAAGTACAAACAGACTGACTCTTCTTACTCACTATGTTTTGAACTATTCCTGAGACACTAGTTACAGATTCCGATGCTACACTTTGGGTTTACTGTATCACTTGGAACTTCTTATTGACGACGAAACACAGAAATTACATCGGAATTAAATACAAAAGGCACAGTGCCGACTTAAGTACAAGAAGACTGACTCTTCTTACTATCAATGCTTTTAACCATTCCTGTGACACTAGTTATAGATTCCGATGCTTCACTTCAGGTTTACTGTATCCCTTTGACCTTCTTATTGACGATGAAACTTAGAAATTGCATCGGAATTAAATACAAAATGCACAATGCCGACTTAAGTACAAGAAGACTGACTCTTCCTACTGTCTGTTTTGAACCATTCCTGTGACACTAGTTATAGATTCCGATTCTTCACTTCAGGTTTACTATATCCCTTGGACTTTATTATTGACGATGACACACAGAAATTGCATCGGAATTAAATAGAAAATGCACAATGCCGACTTAAGTAGAAGAAGACTGACTCTTCTTACTGTCTATGTTTTGAACCATTCCTGTGACAGTAGTTATAGATTCCGATGCTTCACTTCAGGTTTACTGCATCCCTTGGACCTTCTTATTGACGACGAAACACAGAAATTGCATCGGAATTACTTAGGAAAGGCACAATGCCGACTTAAGTACAAGAAGACTGACTCTTCTTACTGTCTATGTTTTGAACCATTCCTGTGACACTAGTTATAGATTCCGATGCTTCACTTCAGGTTTACTGTATCCCTTGGACCTTCTCATTGACGACGAAACACAGAAACTGCATCTGAATTAAATAGAAAAGGCACAATGCCGACTTAAGTACAAGAAGACTGACTCTTCAAACTGTCTAAGTTTTGAACCATTCCTGTGATACTAGTTATAGATTCCGATGCTTCACTTTAGGTTTACTGTATCACTTGGACCTTCTTATTGACGATGAAACACAAAAATTGCATCGGAACTAAATACAAAAGGCACAATGCCGACTAAAGTACAAGAAGACTGACTCTTCTTACTGTCAATGTTATTAACCATTCGTGTGACACTAGTTATAGATTCCGATGCTTCACTTCACGTTTACTGTATCCCTCTGACCTTCTTATTGACGATGAAACTTAGAAATTGCATCGGAATTAAATAGAAATGGCACAATGCCGACTTAAGTACAAGTAGACTGACTCTTCTTACTGACTATGCTTTGAACTTTTCCTGTGAGACCAGTTTTAGATTCCGATGTTTCGCTATATGTTTACTGTATCCCTTGGACCTTCTTATTGACGATGAAACACAGAAATTGCATCGGAATTAAATACAAAAGGCACAATGCCGACTTACGTACAAGAAGACTGACTCATCCTTCTGTCTATGTTTTGAACCATTCCTGTGACACTAGTTATAGATTCCGATGCTTCACTTCAGGTTTACTGTATCCCTTGGACCTTCTTATTGACGACGAAACACAGAAATTGCATCGGAATTACTTAGGAAAGGCACAATGCCGACATAAGTACAAGAAGACTGACTCTTCTTACTGTCTATGTTTTGAACCATTCCTGTGACACTAGTTATAGATTCCGATGCTTCACTTCAGGTTTACTGTATCACTTGGACCTTCTTATTGACGATGAAACACAGAAATTGCATCGGAATTAAATACAAAAGGCACAATGCCGACTTAAGTACAAGAAGACTGACTCTTCTTACTGTCAATGTTATTAACCATTCGTGTGACACTAGTTATAGATTCCGATGCTTCACTTCAGGTTTACTGTATCCTCATGACCTTCTTATTGACGATGAAACTTAGAAATTGCATCGGAATTAAATACAAAATGCACAATGCCGACTTAAGTACAAGAAGACTGACTCTTCCTACTGTCTATGTTTTGAACCATTCCTGTGACACTAGTTATAGATTCCGATTCTTCACTTCAGGTTTACTATATCCCTTGGACTTTATTATTGACGATGACACACAGAAATTGCATCGGAATTAAATAGAAAATGCACAATGCCGACTTAAGTAGAAGAAGACTGACTCTTCTTACTGTCTATGTTTTGAACCATTCCTGTGACAGTAGTTATAGATTCCGATGCTTCACTTCAGGTTTACTGCATCCCTTGGACCTTCTTATTGACGACGAAACACAGAAATTGCGTCGGAATTACTTAGGAGAGGCACAATGCCGACTTAAGTACAAGAAGACTGACTCTTCTTACTGTCTATGTTTTGAACCATTCCTGTGACACTAGTTATAGATTCCGATGCTTCACTTCAGGTTTACTGTATCCCTTGGACCTTCTCATTGACGACGAAACACAGAAACTGCATCGGAATTAAATACAGAAGGCTCAATGCCCACCTAAGTACAAGAAGACTGTTTCTTCTTTCTGACTATGTTGTGAACATTTCCTGTGAGACCAGTTTTACATTCCGATGCTTCACTATATGTTTATTGTATCCCTTGGACCTTCTTATTGACTTTGAAACACAGAAATTGCATCGGAATTAAATACAATGGTTTACTGTATCCCTCTGACATTCTTATTCACGATGAAACACATTAATTGCATCGGAATTAAGTAGAAAAGGCACAATGCCGACTTAAGTACAAGAAGACTGACTCTTCTTACTGTCTATGTTTTGAACCATTCCGGTGGCACTAGTTATAGTTTCCGATGCTTCACTTCAGGTTTACTCTATCACTTGGACCTTCTTATTGACGATGAAAAACAGAAATTGCATCGGAATTAAATACAAAATGCACAATGCCGAATCAAGTACAAGAGGACTGACTCTTCCTACTGTCTACGTTTTGTACCATGATTGTGAAACTAGTTATAGATTCCGACGCTTCACATCATCTTTATTGTATCCCTCTGACCTTCTTATTGACGTTAAAACACAGTAATTGCATCGGAATTAAATAGAAAAGGCACAACGCTGACTTAAGTACAAACAGACTGACTCTTCTTACTCACTATGTTTTGAACTATTCCTGAGACACTAGTTACAGATTCCGATGCTACACTTTGGGTTTACTGTATCACTTGGAACTTCTTATTGACGACGAAACACAGAAATTACATCGGAATTAAATACAAAAGGCACAGTGCCGACTTAAGTACAAGAAGACTGACTCTTCTTACTATCAATGCTTTTAACCATTCCTGTGACACTAGTTATAGATTCCGATGCTTCACTTCAGGTTTACTGTATCCCTTTGACCTTCTTATTGACGATGAAACTTAGAAATTGCATCGGAATTAAATACAAAATGCACAATGCCGACTTAAGTACAAGAAGACTGACTCTTCCTACTGTCTGTTTTGAACCATTCCTGTGACACTAGTTATAGATTCCGATTCTTCACTTCAGGTTTACTATATCCCTTGGACTTTATTATTGACGATGACACACAGAAATTGCATCGGAATTAAATAGAAAATGCACAATGCCGACTTAAGTAGAAGAAGACTGACTCTTCTTACTGTCTATGTTTTGAACCATTCCTGTGACAGTAGTTATAGATTCCGATGCTTCACTTCAGGTTTACTGCATCCCTTGGACCTTCTTATTGACGACGAAACACAGAAATTGCATCGGAATTACTTAGGAAAGGCACAATGCCGACTTAAGTACAAGAAGACTGACTCTTCTTACTGTCTATGTTTTGAACCATTCCTGTGACACTAGTTATAGATTCCGATGCTTCACTTCAGGTTTACTGTATCCCTTGGACCTTCTCATTGACGACGAAACACAGAAACTGCATCTGAATTAAATAGAAAAGGCACAATGCCGACTTAAGTACAAGAAGACTGACTCTTCAAACTGTCTAAGTTTTGAACCATTCCTGTGATACTAGTTATAGATTCCGATGCTTCACTTTAGGTTTACTGTATCACTTGGACCTTCTTATTGACGATGAAACACAAAAATTGCATCGGAACTAAATACAAAAGGCACAATGCCGACTAAAGTACAAGAAGACTGACTCTTCTTACTGTCAATGTTATTAACCATTCGTGTGACACTAGTTATAGATTCCGATGCTTCACTTCACGTTTACTGTATCCCTCTGACCTTCTTATTGACGATGAAACTTAGAAATTGCATCGGAATTAAATAGAAATGGCACAATGCCGACTTAAGTACAAGTAGACTGACTCTTCTTACTGACTATGCTTTGAACTTTTCCTGTGAGACCAGTTTTAGATTCCGATGTTTCGCTATATGTTTACTGTATCCCTTGGACCTTCTTATTGACGATGAAACACAGAAATTGCATCGGAATTAAATACAAAAGGCACAATGCCGACTTACGTACAAGAAGACTGACTCATCCTTCTGTCTATGTTTTGAACCATTCCTGTGACACTAGTTATAGATTCCGATGCTTCACTTCAGGTTTACTGTATCCCTTGGACCTTCTTATTGACGACGAAACACAGAAATTGCATCGGAATTACTTAGGAAAGGCACAATGCCGACATAAGTACAAGAAGACTGACTCTTCTTACTGTCTATGTTTTGAACCATTCCTGTGACACTAGTTATAGATTCCGATGCTTCACTTCAGGTTTACTGTATCACTTGGACCTTCTTATTGACGATGAAACACAGAAATTGCATCGGAATTAAATACAAAAGGCACAATGCCGACTTAAGTACAAGAAGACTGACTCTTCTTACTGTCAATGTTATTAACCATTCGTGTGACACTAGTTATAGATTCCGATGCTTCACTTCAGGTTTACTGTATCCTCATGACCTTCTTATTGACGATGAAACTTAGAAATTGCATCGGAATTAAATACAAAATGCACAATGCCGACTTAAGTACAAGAAGACTGACTCTTCCTACTGTCTATGTTTTGAACCATTCCTGTGACACTAGTTATAGATTCCGATTCTTCACTTCAGGTTTACTATATCCCTTGGACTTTATTATTGACGATGACACACAGAAATTGCATCGGAATTAAATAGAAAATGCACAATGCCGACTTAAGTAGAAGAAGACTGACTCTTCTTACTGTCTATGTTTTGAACCATTCCTGTGACAGTAGTTATAGATTCCGATGCTTCACTTCAGGTTTACTGCATCCCTTGGACCTTCTTATTGACGACGAAACACAGAAATTGCGTCGGAATTACTTAGGAGAGGCACAATGCCGACTTAAGTACAAGAAGACTGACTCTTCTTACTGTCTATGTTTTGAACCATTCCTGTGACACTAGTTATAGATTCCGATGCTTCACTTCAGGTTTACTGTATCCCTTGGACCTTCTCATTGACGACGAAACACAGAAACTGCATCTGAATTAAATAGAAAAGGCACAATGCCGACTTAAGTACAAGAAGACTGACTCTTCAAACTGTCTAAGTTTTGAACCATTCCTGTGATACTAGTTATAGATTCCGATGCTTCACTTTAGGTTTACTGTATCACTTGGACCTTCTTATTGACGATGAAACACAAAAATTGCATCGGAACTAAATACAAAAGGCACAATGCCGACTAAAGTACATGAAGACTGACTCTTCTTACTGTCAATGTTATTAACCATTCGTGTGACACTAGTTATAGATTCCGATGCTTCACTTCAGGTTTACTGTATCCCTCTGACCTTCTTATTGACGATGAAACTTAGAAATTGCATCGGAGTTAAATAGAAATGGCACAATGCCGACTTAAGTACAAGTAGACTGACTCTTCTTACTGACTATGCTTTGAACTTTTCCTGTGAGACCAGTTTTAGATTCCGATGCTTCGCTATATGTTTACTGTATCCCTTGGACCTTCTTATTGACGATGAAACACAGAAATTGCATCGGAATTAAATACAAAGGCACAATGCCGACTTACGTACAAGAAGACTGACTCATCCTTCTGTCGATGTTTTGAACCATTCCTGTGAGACTAGTTATAGATTCCGATGCTTCACTTCAGGTTTACTGTATCCCTTGGACCTTCTAATTGACGACGAAACACAGAAATTGCATCGGAATTACTTAGGAAAGGCACAATGCCGACTTAAGTACAAGAAGACTGACTCTTCTTACTGTCTATGTTTTGAACCATTCCTGTGACACTAGTTATAGATTCCGATGCTTCACTTTAGGTTTTACTGTATCACTTGGACCTTCTTATTGACGATGAAACACAGAAATTGCATCGGAATTAAATACAAAAGGCACAATGCCGACTTACGTACAAGAAGACTGACTCTTCTTACTGTCAATGTTATTAACCATTCGTGTGACACTAGTTATAGATTCCGATGCTTCACTTCAGGTTTACTGTATCCCTCTGAACTTCTTATTGACGATGAAACTTAGAAATTGCATCGGAATTAAATAGAAACGGCACAATGCCGACTTGAGTACAAGTAGACTGACTCCTCTTACTGACTATGCTTTGAACTTTTCCTGTGAGTCCAGTTTTAGATTCCGCTACTTCGCTATATGTTTACTGTATCCTTGGACCTTCTTATTGACGATGAAACACAGAAATTGCATCGGAATTAAATACAAAAGGCACGATGCCGACTTAAGTACAAGAAGACTGACTCCTCTTACTGACTGTGTTTTGAACCATTCCTGTGACACTAGTTATAGATTCCGATGCCTCACTTCAAATTCACTGTATCCCTTGGACCTTCTTATAGATGATGAAACCCAGAAATTGCATCGGAATTAAATACAAAAGGCACCATGCCGATTTAAGTACAAGAAGACTGACTCTTCCTACTGTCTATATTTTGAAGCATTCCTGTGACGCTAGTTATAGATTCCGATGCCTCACTTCAGGTTTACTGTATCCCTTGGACCTTCTTATTGACGATGAAACACAGAAACTGCATCGGAATTAAATACAAAAGGCACAATGCTGACTTAAGTACAAGAAGACTGACTCTTCCTACTGTCTATTTTTTGAACCATTCCTGTGACACTTGTTATAGATTCCGATGCTTCACTTCAGGTTTACTGTATCCCTTGGACCTTCTTATTGACGATGAAACACAGAAATTGAATCAGAATTAAATACAAAAGGTACAATGCCGACTTAAGTACAAGAAGACTGACTCTTCTTACTGTCTATGATTTGAACCATTCCATTGACACTAGTTATAGATTCCGATGGTTCACTCGAGGTTTACTGTTTCCCTTTGACCTTGTTATTGACGATGAAACACAGAAATTGCATCGGAATTAAATAGAAAAGGCACAATGTCGACATAAGTACAAGGAGACTGACTCTTCTTACTGACTATGTTTTGAACCACTCCTGTGACACTAGTTATCGATTTCGATGAATCACTTCTGGTTTAGTGTATCCCTTGGACCTTCTTATTTACGATGAAACACAAAAATTGCATCGGGATTAAATACAAAAGGAACAAAGCCGACTTAAGTACAAGTAGACTGACTCTTCTACCTGTCAATGATTTGAACCATTCATGTGACACTAGTTATAGATTCCGATGCTTCACTTTAGGTTTACTGCATCCCTTGGACCTTCTTATTGACGACGACACACAGAAAATGCACCGGAATTAAATACGAAAGGCACAATGCCGACTTAAGTACAAGAAGACTGACTCTTCTTACTGTCTATGTTTTGAACCATTCCTGTGACACTAGTTATAGATTCCGATGCTTCACTTTAGGTTTACTGTATCACTTGGACCTTCTTCTTGACGATGAAACACAGAAATTGCATCGGAATTAAATACAAAAGGCACAATGCCGACTTAAGTACAAGAAGACTGACTCATCTTATTGTCAATGTTTTTAACCATTACTGTGACACTAGTTAATGATTCCTGTGCTTCACTTCAGGTTTACTGTATCCCTCTGACCTCCTTCGTGATGATCAAACACAGAAATTGCATCGGAATTAAATAGAAAAGGCACAATGCCGACTTTAGTACAAGAAGACTGACTCTTCCTACTGTCTATGTTTTGAACCATTCCTGTGACACTAGTTATAGATTCCGATTCTTCACTTCAGGTTTACTATATCCCTTGGACTTTATTATTGACGATGACACACAGAAATTGCATCGGAATTAAATAGAAAATGCACAATGCCTACTTAAGTACAAGCAGACTGACTCTTCATACTCACTATGTTTTGAACTATTCCTGAGACACTAGTTATAGATTACGATGCTACACATTGGGTTTACTGTATCACTTGGAACTTCTTATTGTCGACGAAACACAGAAATTACATCGGAATTAAATACAAAAGGCACAGTGCCGACTTAAGTACAAGAAGACTGACTCTTCTTACTATCAATGTTTTTAACCATTCCTGTGACACTAGTTATAGATTCAGATGCTTCCCTTCAGGTTTACTGTATCCCTCTGACCTTCTTATTGACGATGAAACTTAGAAATTGCATCGGAATTAAATGCAAAATGCACAATGCCGACTTAAGTACAAGAAGACTGACTCTTCCTACTGTCTATGTTTTGAACCATTCCTGTGACACTATTATAGATTCCGATTCTTCACTTCAGGTTTACTATATCCCTTGGACTTTATAATTGACGATGACACACAGAAATTGCATCGGAATTAAATAGAAAATGCACAATGCCGACTTAAGTACAAGAAGACTGACTCTTCTTACTGTCTATGTTTTGAACCACTCCTGTGACAGTAGTTATAGATTCCAATGCTTCACTTCAGGTTTACTGCATCCCTTGGACCTTCTTATTGACGACGAAACACTGAAATTGCATCGGAATTACTTAGGAAAGGCACAATGCCGACTTAAGTACAAGAAGACTGACTCTTCTTACTGTCTATGCTTTGAACCATTCCTGTGACACTAGTTATAGATTCCGATTCTTCACTTTAGGTTTACTGTATCACTTGGACCTTCTTATTGACGATGAAACACAGAAAATGCATCGGAATTAAATACAAAAGGCACAATACCGACTTACGTACAAGAAGACTGACTCTTCTTACTGTCAATGTTATTAACCATTCGTGTGACACGAGTTATAGATTCCGATGCTTCACTTCCGGTTAACTGTATCCCTCTGACCTTCTTATTGACGATGAAACTTGGAAATTGCATCGGAATTAAATACAAAAGGCACAATGCTGACTTAAGTACAAGAAGACTGATTCTTCCTACTGTCTATTTTTTGAACCATTCCTGTGACACTTGTTATAGATTCCTATGCTTCACTTCAGGTTTACTGTATCCCTTGGCCTTCTTATTGACGATGAAACACAGAAATTGCATCAGAATTAAATACAAAAGGCACAATGCTGACTTAAGTACAAGAAAACTGAGACTTCTTACTGTCTATGATTTGAACCATTCCATTGACACCAGTTATAGATTCCGATGGTTCACTCCAGGTTTTCTGTATCCCTTTGACCTTGTTATTAACAATGAAACACAGAAATTGCATCGGAATTAAATAGAAAATGCACAATGCCGACTTAAGTACAAGCAGACTGACTCTTCTTACTCACTATGCATTGAACTATTCCTGAGACACTAGTTATAGATTCCGATGCTACACTTTGGGTTTACTGTGTCACTTGGAACTTCTTATTGACGACGAAACACAGAAATTACATCGGAATTAAATACAAAAGGCACAGTGCCGACTTAAGTTCAAGAAATCTGACTCTTCTTACTATCAATGTTTTTAACCATTCCTGTGACACTAGTTATAGATTCCGATGCTTCACTTCAGGTTTACTGTATCCCTCTGACCTTCTTATTGACGATGAATTTTAGAAATTGCATCGGAATTAAATACAAAATGCACAATGCCGACTTGAGTACAAGTAGACTGACTCTACTTACTGACTATGCTTTGAACTTTTCCTGTGACACTAGTTATAGATTCCGATGCTTCATTTCAGGTGTACTGTATCCCTTGTACCTTCTTATTGACGATGAAACACAGAAGTTGCATCGGAATTAAATACAAAATGCACAATGCCGACTTAAGTACAAGAAGACTGACTCTTCCTCCTGTCTATGTTTTGAACCATTCCTGTGACACTAGTTATAGATTCCGATTCTTCACTTCAGGTTTACTATATCCCTTGGACTTTATTATTGACGATGACACACAGAAATTGCATCGGAATTAAATAGAAAATGCACAATGCCGACTTAAGTACAAGAAGACTGACTCTTCTTACTGTCTATGTTTTGAACCATTCCTGTGACAGTAGTTATAGATTCCGATGCTTCACTTCAGGTTTACTGCATCCCTTGGACCTTCTTATTGACGACGAAACACAGAAATTGCATAGGAATTACTTAGGAAAGTCACAATTCCGACTTCAGTACAAGAAGACTGACTCTTCTTGCTGTCTATGTTTTGAACCATTCCTGTGACACTAGTTATAGATTCCGATGCTTCACTTTAGGTTTACTGTATCACTTGCACTTTCTTATTGACGATGAAACACAGAAAATGCATCGGAATTAAATACAAAAGGCACAATGCCGACTTACGTACAAGAAGACTGACTCTTCTTACTGTCAATGTGTGACACGAGTTATAGATTCCGATGCTTCACTTCAGGTTAACTGTATCCCTCTGACCTTGTTATTGACGATGAAACATGGAAATTGCATCGGAATTAAATACAAAAGGCACAATGCTGACTTAAGTACAAGAACACTGACTCTTCCTACTGTCTATTTTTTGAACCATTCCTGTGACACTTGTTATAGATTCCTATGCTTCAATTCAGGTTTGCTGTATCCCTTGGACCTTCTTATTGACGATGAAACACAGAAATTGCATCAGAATTAAATACAAAAGGCACAATGCTGGCTTAAGTACAAGAAAACTGAGACGTCTTACTGTCTATGATTTGAACCATTCCATTGACACTAGTTATAGATTCCGATGGTACACTCCAGGTTTTCTGTATCCCTTTGACCTTGTTATTGACAATGAAACACAGAAATTGCATCGGAATTAAATAGAAAAGGCACAATGTCGACATAAGTACAAGAAGACTGACTCTTCTTACTGACTATGATTTGAACCATTCCTGTGACACTAGTTATGGATTCCGATGATTCACTTCAGGTTTACTGTATCCCTTGGACCTTCTTATTTACGATGAAACACAGAAATTGCATCGGGGTTAAATACAAAAGGCACAATGCCGACATAAGTACTAGTAGACTGACTCTTCTTACTGTCAATGATTTGAACCATTCCTGTGACACTAGTTATAGATTCCGATGCTTCACTTCAGGTTTACTGCATCCCTTTTACCTTCTTATTGACGACGAAACACAGAAAATGCACCGGAATTAAATAGGAAAGGCACAATGCCGACTTAAGTACAAGAAGACTGACTCTTCTTACTGTCTATGGTTTGAACCATTCCTGTGACACTAGTTATAGATTCCGATGCTTCACTTTAGGTTTACTGTATCACTCGGACCTTCTTCTTGACGATGAAACACAGAAATTGCATCGGAATTAAATACAAAAGGCACAATGATGACTTAAGTACAAGAAGACTGACTCATCTTATTGTCAATATTTTTAACCATTACTGTGACACTAGTTAATGATTCCTGTGCTTCACTTCAGGTTTACTGTATCCCTCTGACCTTCGTATAGACGATGAAACTTAGAAATTGCATCGGAATTAAATACAAAAGGCACAATGCCGACTCAAATACAAGATGACTGGCTCTTCTTACACTCTATGTTTTGATCCTTTCCTGTGTGGACCGGTTTTAGATTCCGATCCTTCGCTTCATGTTTACTGTATCCCTCTGACCTTCTTATTGATGATGAAACACAGAAATTGCATCGGAATTAAATACAAAAGGCACAATGCCGACTCAAGTACAAGAAGACTGACTCTTCCTATTGGCTATGTTTTGAACAATTCCTGTGACACTATTTATACATTCCGATGCTTCACTTCAGGTTTACTGTATCCCTCTGACCTTCTTCTTGATGATCAAACACAGAAATTGCATCGGAATTAAATAGAAAAGGCACAATGCCGACTTAAGTACTAGAAGACTGACTCTCCTTACTGTCTATGAATTGAACGATTCCTGTGACACTAGTTATAGATTCCGATGCTTCATTTCAGGTGTACTGTATCCCTTTGACCTTCTTATTGACGATGAAACACAGAAGTTGCATCGGAATTAAATACAAAATGCACAATGCGGACTTAAGTACAAGAAGACTGACTCTTCCTACTGTCTATGTTTTGAACCATTCCTGTGACACTAGTTATAAATTCCGATTCTTCACTTCAGGTTTACTATATTCCTTGGACTTTATTATTGACGATGACACACAGAAATTGCATCGGAATTAAATAGAAAATGCACAATGCCGACTTAAGTACAAGAAGACTGAGTCTTCTTACTGTCTATGTTTTGAACCATTGCTGTGACACTAGTTATAGATTCCGATGCTTCACTTCAGGCTTACTGTATCCCTCTGACATTCTTATTCACGATGAAACACAGAAATTGCATCGGAATTAAATAGAAAAGGCACAATGCCGACTTAAGTACAAGAAGACTGACTCTTCTTACTGTCTATGTTTTGAGCCATTCCGGTGGCACTAGTTATAGTTTCCGATGCTTCACTTCAGGTTTACTGTATCACTTAGACCTTCTTATTGACGATGAAAAACAGAAATTGCATCGGAATTAAATACAAAATGCACAATGCCGAATCAAGTACAAGAAGACTGACTCTTCCTACTGTCTACGTTTTGAACCATGAATGTGACACTAGTTATAGATTCCGACGCTTCACATCAGGTTTATTGTATCACTCTGACCTTCTTATTGACGTTAAAACACAGAAATTGCATCGGAATTAAATAGAAAAGGCACAATGCTGACTTAAGTACAAGCCGACTGACTCTTCTTACTCACTATGTTTTGAACTATTCCTGAGACACTAGTTATAGATTCCGATGCTACACTTTGGGTTTACTCTATCACTTGGAACTTCTTATTGACGACGAAACACAGAAATTACATCGGAATTAAATACATAAGGCACAGTGCCGACTTAAGTACAAGGAGACTGACTCTTCTTACTATCAATGTTTTTAACCATTCCTGTGACACTAGTTATAGATTCCGATGCTTCACTTCAGGTTTACTGCATCCCTCTGACCTTCGTATTGACGATGAAACTCAGAAATTGCATCGGAATTAAATACAAATGTCACAAAGCCGACACAAGTGCAAGAAGACTGACTCTTCCTACTGTCTATGTTTGAAACATTCCTGTGACACTAGTTATACATTCCGATGCTTCACTTCAAGTTTACAGTATCTCTCTGACCTTCTTCTTGATGATGAAACACCGAAATTGCATCGGAATTAAATAGAAAAGGCACTATGCCGACTTAAGTACAAGAAGACTGACTCTTCTTACTGTCTATGATTTAAACCATTCTTGTGACACTAGTTACAGATTCCGATGCTTCACTTCAGGTGTACCGTATCCCTTGGACCTTCTTATTGACGATTAAACACAGAAATTGCATCGGGATTAAATACAAAAGGCACAATGCCGACGTAAGTACAGGTAGGCTGACTCCTCTTACTGTCTATGTTTTGAACCATTCCTGTGACACTAGTTATAGATTCCGATGATTCACTTTACGTTTACTGTATCAACTTGAACTTCTTATTGACGATGAAACACAGAAATTGCATCGGAATTAAATAGAAAAGGCACAATGCCGACTTAAGTACAAGAAGCCTGAGTCTTCCTACTGTCTCTGCTTTGAACCATTGCTGTGACACTAGTTATAGATTCCGATGCTTCACTTCAAGTTTACTGTATACCTCTGACCTTCTTATTGACGATGAAACACAGAAATTGCATCGGAATTAAATACAAAAGGCTCAATGCCCACCTAAGTACAAGAAGACTGTTTCTTCTTTCTGACTATGTTGTTAACATTTCCTGTGAGACCAGTTTTACATTCCGATGCTTCACTATATGTTTATTGTATCCCTTTTACCTTCTTATTGACGATGAAACACAGAAATTGCATCGGAATTAAATACAAAGGGCACAATGCCGACTTTAGTACAAGTAGACTGACTCTTCTTACTGTCTATGATTAAAACCATTCCTGTGTCACTAGTTATAGATTCCGATGCTTCACTTCAAGTTTACTGTATACCTCTGACCTTCTTATCTACGATGAAACACAGAAATTGCATCGGAATTAAATAGAAAAGGCACAATGCCGACTTACGTACAAGAAGACTGACTCATCTTACTGTCTATTTTATGAACCATTCCTGTGACACTAGTTATAGATTCCGATGCTTCATTTCAGGTTTACTGCATCCCTTTGACCTTCTTATTGACGACGAAACACAGAAATTGCATCGGAATAAAATAGGAAAGGCACAATGCCGACTTAAGTACAAGAAGACTGGCCCTTCCTATTGTCTATGTTTTGAACGATTCCTGTGACACTAGTTATGGATTCCGATGCTTCACTTCAGGTTTAGTGTATCCCTCTGACCCTCTTGTTGACGATGAAACACAGAAATTGCATCGAAATCAAATAGAAACAGCACAATGCCGACTTAAGTACAAGAAGAGTGACTCTTCTTACTGTCTATGTTTTGAACCATTACTGTGACACTAGTTATAGATTCCGATGCTTCACCTCAGGTTTATTGTATCCCTTGGATCTTCTTATTGACGACGAAACACAGAATTTGCATCGTAATTAAATAGAAAAGGCACAATGCCGACTTAAGTACAAATAGACTGACTCTTCTTACTGTCTCTGTTTTGAACCATTCCGGCGACACCAGTTATAGATTCCGATGCTTCACTTCGGGTTTCCTGTATCCCTCTGACCTTCTTATTGACGACGAAACACAGAAATTGCATCGGAATTAAATACAAAAGGCACAATGCCCACTTAAGTACAATAAGACTGTCTCTTCTTTCTGACTATGTTGTGAACATTTCCTGTGAGGCCAGTTTTAGATTCCGATGCTGCACTATATGTTTATTGTATCCCATGGACCTTCTTATTGACGATGAAACACAGAAATTGCATCGCAATTAAATACAAAAGCACAATGCCGACTTAAGTACAAGAAGACTGACTCTACTTACTGTCTATGTTTAGAACCGAACCTGTGACACTAGTTATAGATTCCGAAGCTTCACTTCAGGTTTACTGTATCGCTCTGACCTTCTTATTTACGATGAAACACAGAAATTGCATCGGAATTAAATACAAAAGGCACAATGCCGACTTAAGTACAAGAAGACTGACTCTTCTTACTGTCTATGTTTTGAATTATTCCGGTGACACTAGTTATAGTTTCAGATGCTTCACTTCAGGTTTACTGTATCACTTGGACCTTCTTATTGACGATGAAACACAGAAATTGCATCGGAATTAAATACAAAAGGCACAATGCCGAATTAAGTACAAGAAGACTGACTCTTATTACTGTAAATGTTATTAACCATTCGTGTGACACGAGTTATAGATTCCGATGCTTCACTTCAGGTTTACTGTATCCCTCTGACCTTCTTATTGACGATGAAACTTGGAAATTGCATCGGAATTAAATAGAAAATGCACAATGCCGGCTTAAGTACAAGAAGACTGACTCTTCTTACTGTCTATGTTTTGAACCATTCCTGTGACACTAGTTATAGATTCCGATGCCTCACTTCAGGTTTACTGTATCCCTTGGACCTTCGTACTGATGATGAAACACAGAAATTGCATCGGAATTAAATACAAAAGCCACAATGCCGACTTAAGTACAAGAAGACTGACTCTTCCTACTGTCTATGATTTGAAGCATTCCTGTGACGCTAGTTATAGATTCCGATGCCTCACTTCTGGTTTACTGTATCCCTTGGACCTTATTATTGACGATGAAACACAGAAATTGCATCGAAATTAAATACAAAAGGCACAATGCTGACTTAAGTACAAGAAGACTGACTCTTCCTACTGTCTATTTTTTGAACCATTCCTGTGACACTTGTTATGGATTCCTATGCTTCACTTCAGGGTTACTGTATCCCTTGGACCTTCTTATTGACGATGAAACACAGAAATTGCATCAGAATTAAATACAAAAGGCACAATGCTGATTTAAGTACGAGAAAACTGACTCTCCTTACTGTCTATGATGTGAACCATTCCATTGACACTAGTTATAGATTCCGATGGTTCACTCCAGGTTTACTGTATCCCTTTGACCTTGTTATTGACGATGAAACACAGAAATTGCATAGGAATTAAACAGAAAAGGCACAATGTCGACATAAGTACAAGAAGACTGACTCTTCTTACTGACTATGCTTTGAACCATTCCTGTGACACTAGTTATGGATTCCGATGATTCACTTCAGGTTTACTGTATCCCTTGGACATTCTTATTTACGATGAAACACAGAAATTGCATCGAGATTATATACAAAAGGCACAATGCCGACTTAAGTACAAGTAGACTGACTCTTCTTACTGTCAATGATTTGAACCATTCCTGTGACACTAGTTATAGATTCCGATGCTTCACTTCAGGTTTACTGCATCCTTTGGACTTTCTTGACGACGAAACACAGAAAATGCACCCGAATTACATAGGAAAGGCACAATGCTCACTTAAGTACAAGAAGACTGACTCTTCTTACTGTCTATGTTTTGAACCATTCCTGTGACACTAGTTATAGATTCCGATGCTTCACTTTGGGTTTACTGTATCACTTGGACCATCTTCTAGACGATGAAACACAGAAATTGCATCGGAATTAAATACAAAAGGCACAATGCCGACCTAAGTACAAGAAGACTGACTCGACTTATTGTCAATGTTTTTAACCATTCCTGTGACACTAGTTATAGATTCCTGTGCTTCACTTCAGATTTACTGTATCCCTCTGACCTTCCTATTGACGATGAAACTTAGAAATTGCATCGGAATTAAATACAAAAGGCACAATGCCGACTCAAATACAAGATGACTGGCTCTTCTTACACTCTATGTTTTGATCCTTTCCTGTGAGACCGGTTTTAGATTCCGATGCTTCACTTCATGTTTACTGTATCCCTCTGACCTTCTTATTGACGATGAAACACAGAAATTGCATCGGAATTAAATACAAAAGGCACAATGCCGACTCAAGTACAAGAAGACTGACACTTCCTACTGGCTACGTTTTTAACAATTCCTGTGACACTAGTTATACATTCCGATGCTTCACTTCATGTTTACTGTATCCCTCTGACCTTCTTCTTGATGATCAAACACAGAAATTGCATCGGAATTAAATAGAAAAGGCACAATGCCGACTTAAGTACAAGAAGTCTGACTCTCCTTACTGTCTATGATTTGAACGATTCCTGTGACACTAGTTATAGATTCCGATGCTTCATTTCAGGTGTACTGTATCCCTTGGACCTTCTTCTTGACGATGAAACACAGAAGTTGCATCGGAATTAAATACAAAATGCACAATGCCGACTTAAGTACAAGAAGACTGACTCTTCTTACTGTCTATGTTTTGAACCATTCCTGTGACACTAGTTATGGATTCCGATGCTTCACTTCAGGTGTACTGTATCCCTCTGACCTTCTTATTGACGACGAAACACAGAAATTGCATCGTAATTAAATAGAAAAGGCACAATGCCGACTTATGTACAAGGAGACTGACTCTTCCCACTGTCTATGTTTTGAACCATTCCTGTGACACTAGTTATAGATTCCGATTCTTCACTTCAGGTTTACTGTATCAGTTGGACCTTCTAATTGTCGACGAAACACAGTATTTGCATCGGAATTAAATAGAAAAGGCACAATGCCGACTTAAGTACAAGAAGACTGACTCTTCCTACTGTCTATGATTTGAAGCATTCCTGTGACGCTAGTTATAGATTCCGATGCCTTACTTCTGGTTTACTGTATCCCTTGGACCTTATTATTGACGATGAAACACAGAAATTGCATCGAAAATAAATACAAAAGGCACAATGCTGACTTAAGTACAAGAAGACTGACTCTTCCTACTGTCTATTTTTTGAACCATTCCTGTGACACTTGTTATGGATTCCTATGCTTCACTTCAGGGTTACTGTATCCCTTGGACCTTCTTATTGACGATGAAACACAGAAATTGCATCAGAATTAAATACAAAAGGCACAATGCTGATTTAAGTACGAGAAAACTGACTCTTCTTACTGTCTATGATGTGAAACATTCCATTGACACTAGTTATAGATTCCGATGGTTCACTCGAGGTTTACTGTATCCCTTTGACCTTGTTATTGACGATGAAACACAGAAATTGCATAGGAATTAAACAGAAAAGGCACAATGTCGACATAAGTACAAGAAGACTGACTGTTCTTACTGACTATGCTTTGAACCATTCCTGTGACACTAGTTATGGATTTCGATGATTCACTTCAGGTTTACTGTATCCCTTGGACCTTCTTATTTACGATGAAACACAGGAATTGCATCGGGATTATATACAAAAGGCACAATGCCGACTTAAGTACAAGTAGACTGACTCTTCTTACTGTCAATGATTTGAACCATTCCTGTGACACTAGTTATAGATACCGATGCTTCACTTCAGGTTTACTGCATCCTGTGGACCTTCTTCTTGACGACGAAACACAGAAAATGCACCGGAATTAGATAGGAAAGGCACAATGCTCACTTAAGTACAAGAAGACTGACTCTTCTTACTGTCTATGTTTTGAACCATTCCTGTGACACTAGTTATAGATTCCGATGCTTCACTTTGGGTTTACTGTATCACTTGGACCATCTTCTAGACGATGAAACACAGAAATTGCATCGGAATTAAATACAAAAGGCACAATGCCGACCTAAGTACAAGAAGACTGACTCGACTTATTGTCAATGTTTTTAACCATTCCTGTGACACTAGTTATAGATTCCTGTGCTTCACTTCAGATTTACTGTATCCCTCTGACCTTCCTGTTGACGATGAAACTTAGAAATTGCATCGGAATTAAATACAAAAGGCACAATGCCGACTCAAATACAAGATGACTGGCTCTTCTTACACTCTATGTTTTGATCCTTTCCTGTGAGACCGGTTTTAGATTCCGATGCTTCATTTCATGTTTACTGTATCCCTCTGACCTTCTTATTGACGATGAAACACAGAAATTGCATCGGAATTAAATACAAAAGGCACAATGCCGACTCAAGTACAAGAAGACTGTCACTTCCTACTGGCTACGTTTTTAACAATTCCTGTGACACTAGTTATACATTCCGATGCTTCACTTCATGTTTACTGTATCCCTCTGACCTTCTTCTTGATGATCAAACACAGAAATTGCATCGGAATTAAATAGAAAAGGCACAATGCCGACTTAAGTACAAGAAGACTGACTCTCCTTACTGTCTATGATTTGAACGATTCCTGTGACACTAGTTATAGATTCCGATGCTTCATTTCAGGTGTACTGTATCCCTCTGACCTTCTTATTGGCGATGAAACACAGAAATTGCATCGGAATTAAATACAAAAGGCACAATGCCGACTCAAATAATAGATGACTGGCTCTTCTTACTCTCTATGCTTTGAACCTTTCCTGTGGGACCAGTTTTAGATTCCGATGCTTCACTTCAGGTTTACTAAATCCCTTGGACTTTATTATTGACGATGACACACAGAAATTGCATCGGAATTAAATAGAAAATGAACAATGCCGACTTAAGTACAAGAAGACTGACTCTTCTTACTGTCTATGATTTGAACCATTCCTGTGACACTAGTTATAGATTCCGATGCTTCACTTCAGGTGTACTGTATCCCTCTGACCTTCTTATTGACGACGAAACACAGAAATTGAATCGTAATTAAATAGAAAAGCCACAATGCCGACTTATGTACAAGGAGACTGACTCTTCCCACTGTCTATGTTTTGAACCATTCCTGTGACACTAGTTATAGATTCCGATTCTTCACTTCAGGTTTACTGTATCAGTTGGACCTTCTTATTGTCGACGAAACACAGTATTTGCATCGGAATTAAATAGAAAAGGCACAATGCCGACTCAAGTACAAGAACACTGACTCTTCGTACTGTCTATGTTTTGAATCATTCCTGTAACACTAGTTATACATTCCGATGTTTCAATTCAGGTTTACTGTATCCCTCTGACCTTCTTATTGGCGATGAAACACAGAAATTGCAACGGAATTAAATACAAAAGGCACAATGCCGACTCAAATAATAGATGACTGGCTCTTCTTACTCTCTATGCTTTGAACCTTTCCTGTGGGACCAGTTTTAGATTCCGATGCTTCACTTCAGGTTCACTATATCCCTCTGACATTTATATTGACGATGAAACAGAGAAATTGCATCGGAATTAAATACAAAAGGCACAATGCCGACTTGAGTACAAGGACACTGACTCTTCCAACTGTCTATGTTTTGAACCATTCCTGTGACACTAGTTATAGATTCCGATTTTTCACTTCAGGTTTACTGTATCCCTTGGACCTTCTTAATGTCGACGAAACACAGAATTTGCATCGGAATTAAATAGAAAAGGCACAATGCCGACTTAAGTACAAGAAGACTGACTCTTCCTACTGTCTATGATTTGAAGCATTCCTGTGACGCTAGTTATAGATTCCGATGCCTTACTTCTGGTTTACTGTATCCCTTGGACCTTATTATTGACGATGAAACACAGAAATTGCATCGAAAATAAATACGAAAGGCACAATGCTGACTTAAGTACAAGAAGACTGACTCTTCCTACTGTCTATTTTTTGAACCATTCCTGTGACACTTGTTATGGATTCCTATGCTTCACTTCAGGGTTACTGTATCCCTTGGACCTTCTTATTGACGATGAAACACAGAAATTGCATCAGAATTAAATACAAAAGGCACAATGCTGATTTAAGTACGAGAAAACTGACTCTTCTTACTGTCTATGATGTGAAACATTCCATTGACACTAGTTATAGATTCCGATGGTTCACTCGAGGTTTACTGTATCCCTTTGACCTTGTTATTGACGATGAAACACAGAAATTGCATAGGAATTAAACAGAAAAGGCACAATGTCGACATAAGTACAAGAAGACTGACTGTTCTTACTGACTATGCTTTGAACCATTCCTGTGACACTAGTTATGGATTTCGATGATTCACTTCAGGTTTACTGTATCCCTTGGACCTTCTTATTTACGATGAAACACAGGAATTGCATCGGGATTATATACAAAAGGCACAATGCCGACTTAAGTACAAGTAGACTGACTCTTCTTACTGTCAATGATTTGAACCATTCCTGTGACACTAGTTATAGATACCGATGCTTCACTTCAGGTTTACTGCATCCTGTGGACCTTCTTCTTGACGACGAAACACAGAAAATGCACCGGAATTAGATAGGAAAGGCACAATGCTCACTTAAGTACAAGAAGACTGACTCTTCTTACTGTCTATGTTTTGAACCATTCCTGTGACACTAGTTATAGATTCCGATGCTTCACTTTGGGTTTACTGTATCACTTGGACCATCTTCTAGACGATGAAACACAGAAATTGCATCGGAATTAAATACAAAAGGCACAATGCCGACCTAAGTACAAGAAGACTGACTCGACTTATTGTCAATGTTTTTAACCATTCCTGTGACACTAGTTATAGATTCCTGTGCTTCACTTCAGATTTACTGTATCCCTCTGACCTTCCTATTGACGATGAAACTTAGAAATTGCATCGGAATTAAATACAAAAGGCACAATGCCGACTCAAATACAAGATGACTGGCTCTTCTTACACTCTATGTTTTGATCCTTTCCTGTGAGACCGGTTTTAGATTCCGATGCTTCATTTCATGTTTACTGTATCCCTCTGACCTTCTTATTGACGATGAAACACAGAAATTGCATCGGAATTAAATACAAAAGGCACAATGCCGACTCAAGTACAAGAAGACTGTCACTTCCTACTGGCTACGTTTTTAACAATTCCTGTGACACTAGTTATACATTCCGATGCTTCACTTCATGTTTACTGTATCCCTCTGACCTTCTTCTTGATGATCAAACACAGAAATTGCATCGGAATTAAATAGAAAAGGCACAATGCCGACTTAAGTACAAGAAGACTGACTCTCCTTACTGTCTATGATTTGAACGATTCCTGTGACACTAGTTATAGATTCCGATGCTTCATTTCAGGTGTACTGTATCCCTCTGACCTTCTTATTGGCGATGAAACACAGAAATTGCATCGGAATTAAATACAAAAGGCACAATGCCGACTCAAATAATAGATGACTGGCTCTTCTTACTCTCTATGCTTTGAACCTTTCCTGTGGGACCAGTTTTAGATTCCGATGCTTCACTTCAGGTTTACTAAATCCCTTGGACTTTATTATTGACGATGACACACAGAAATTGCATCGGAATTAAATAGAAAATGAACAATGCCGACTTAAGTACAAGAAGACTGACTCTTCTTACTGTCTATGATTTGAACCATTCCTGTGACACTAGTTATAGATTCCGATGCTTCACTTCAGGTGTACTGTATCCCTCTGACCTTCTTATTGACGACGAAACACAGAAATTGAATCGTAATTAAATAGAAAAGGCACAATGCCGACTTATGTACAAGGAGACTGACTCTTCCCACTGTCTATGTTTTGAACCATTCCTGTGACACTAGTTATAGATTCCGATTCTTCACTTCAGGTTTACTGTATCAGTTGGACCTTCTTATTGTCGACGAAACACAGTATTTGCATCGGAATTAAATAGAAAAGGCACAATGCCGACTCAAGTACAAGAACACTGACTCTTCGTACTGTCTATGTTTTGAATCATTCCTGTAACACTAGTTATACATTCCGATGTTTCAATTCAGGTTTACTGTATCCCTCTGACCTTCTTATTGGCGATGAAACACAGAAATTGCATCGGAATTAAATACAAAAGGCACAATGCCGACTCAAATAATAGATGACTGGCTCTTCTTACTCTCTATGCTTTGAACCTTTCCTGTGGGACCAGTTTTAGATTCCGATGCTTCACTTCAGGTTCACTGTATCCCTCTGACATTTATATTGACGATGAAACAGAGAAATTGCATCGGAAATAAATACAAAAGGCACAATGCCGACTTAAGTACAAGGACACTGACTCTTCCAACTGTCTATGTTTTGAACCATTCCTGTGACACTAGTTATAGATTCCGATTCTTCACTTCAGGTTTACTGTATCCCTTGGACCTTCTTATTGTCGACGAAACACAGAATTTGCATCGGAATTAAATAGAAAAGGCACAATGCCGACTTAAGTACAAGAAGACTGACTCTCCTTACTGTCTATGATTTGAACGATTCCTGTGACACTAGTTATAAATTCCGATGCTTCACTTCAGGTTTACTGTATCCCTCTGACCTTCTTATTGACGATGAAACTTAGAAATTGTATCGGAATTAAGTGCAAAAGGCACAATGCCGACTCAAATAATAGATGACTGGCTCTTCTTACTCTCTATGCTTTGAACCTTTCCTGTGGGACCAGTTTTAGATTCCGATGCTTCACTTTAGGTTTACTGTATCCCTCTGCCATTTATATTGACGATGAAACAGAGGAATTGCATCGGAATTAAATACAAAAGACACAATGCCGACTTAAGTACAAGGACACTGACTCTTCCAACTGTCTATGTTTTGAACCATTCCTGTGACACTAGTTATAGATTCCGATTCTTCACTTCAGGTTTACTGTATCCCTTGGACCTTCTTATTGTCGACGAAACACAGAATTTGCATCGGAATTAAATAGAAAAGGCACAATGCCGACTCAAGTACAGGAACACTGACTCTTCCTACTGTCTATGTTTTGAATCATCCCTTTAACACTAGTTATACATTCCGATGCTTCAATTCAGGTTTACTGTATCCCTCTGACCTTCTTATTGGCGATGAAACACAGAAATTGCATCGGAATTATATACAAAACGCACAATGCTGACTTAAGAACAAGAAGACTGACTCTTCCTACTGTCTACGCTTTGAACCATCCCTGTGACACTAGTTTTAGATTCCGACGCTTCACTTCAGGTTTATTGTATCCCTCTGACCTTCTTATTGACGTTAAAACACAGAAATTGCATCGGAATTAAATACAAAAGGCACAGTGCCGACTTAAGTACAAGAAGACTGACTCTTCTTACTGTCAATGTTTTTAACCATTCCTGTGACACTAGTTACAGTTTCCGATGCTTCACTTCAGGTTTACTGTATCCCTCTGACCTTCTTATTGACGATGAAACTTAGAAATTGCATCGGAATTAAATACAAAAGGCACAATGCTAACTCAAATAACAGATGATTGGCTCTTCTTACTCTCTATGCTTTGAACCTTTCCTGTGAGACCAGTTTTAGATTCCGATGCTTCACTTCAGGTTTACTGTATCCCTCTGACTTTCTTATTGACGATGAAACAGAGAAATTGCATCGGAATTAAATACAAAAGGTACAATGCCGACTTAAGTACAAGAATACTGACACTTCCTACTGTCTGTGTTATGGACCATTCCTGTGACACTAGTTATAGATTCCGATGCTTCACTTCAGGTTTACTGCATCCCTCTGACCATCTTATTGACGATGAAACTCAGAAATTGCATCTGAATTAAATACAAATGGCACAATGCCAACACAAGTACAAGAAGACTGACTCTTCCTACTGTCTATGTTTGAAACATTCCTGTGACACTAGTTATACATTCCGATGCTCACTTCAGGTTTACAGTATCGCTCTGACCTTCTTCTTGATGATGAAACACAGAAATTGCATCGGAATTAAATAGAAAAGGTACTATGCCGACTTAAGTACAAGAAGACTGACTCTTCTTACTGTCTATGATTTGAACCATTCTTGTGACACTAGTTATAGATTCCGATGCTTCACTTCAGGTGTAGTGTATCCCTTGGACCTTCGTATTGACGATGAAACACAGAAATTGCATCGGGATTAAATACAAAAGGCACAATGCCGACTTAAGTACAGGTAGACTGACTCTTCTTACTGTCTATGTTTTGAACCATTCCTGTGACACTAGTTATAGATTCTGATGCTTCACATCAGTCTCACTGTATCCCTCCGACCTTCTCATTGACGTTGAATCACAGAAATAGCATCGGAATTAAATACAAAACGCACAATGCCGACTTAAGTACAACAAGACTGACTCATCCTACTGACCATGCTTTGAACCATCCCTGTGACACTAGTTATAGATTCCGATGCTTTACTTCAGGTTTACTGTATCCCTTATACCTTCTTGTTGACGATGAAACACAAAAATTGCATCGGAATTAAATACAAAAGGCACAATGCCGACTTAAGTACAAGAGGACAGACTCTTCCTACTGTCTATGTTTTGAACCATTCCTGTGACACTAGTTATAGATTCCGATGATTCACTTAACGTTTACTGTATCCCTTTGACCTTCTTATTGACGATGAAACACAGAATTTGCTTCGGAATTAAATACAAAAGGCACAATGCCCACTTAAGTACAAGAAGACTGTTTCTTCTTTCTGACTATGTTGTGAACATTTCCTGTGAGACCAGTTTTACATTGCGATGCTTGACTATATGTTTATTGTATCCCTTGGACCTTCTTATTGACGATGAAACACAGAAATTGCATCGGAATTAAATACAAAGGGCACAATGCCGACTTTAGTACAAGTAGACTGATTCTTCTTACTGTCTATGATTAAAACAATTCCTGTGACACTAGTTATAGATCCCGATGCTTCACTTCAGGTTTACTGTATCCCTCTGACACTCTTATTCACGATGAAACACAGAAATTGCATCGGAATTAAATAGAAAAGGCACAATGCCGACTTAAGTACAAATAGACTGACTCTTCTTACTGTCTCTGTTTTGAACCATTCCGGCGACACTAGTTATAGATTCCGATGCTTCACTTCATGTTTCCTGTATCCCTCTGACCTTCTTATTGACGACGAAACACAGAAATTGCATCGGAATTAAATTCAAAAGGCACAATGCCCACTTAAGTACATTAAGACTGTCTCTTCTTTCTGACTATGTTGTGAACATTTCCTGTGAGGCCAGTTTTAGATTCCGATGCAGCACTATCTGTTTATTGTATCCCATGGACCTTCTTATTGACGATGAGACACAGAAATTGCATCGCAATTAAATACAAAAGCACAATGCCGACTTAAGTACAAGAAGACTGACTCTACTTACTGTCTATGTTTAGAACCGAACCTGTGACACTAGTTATAGATTCCGATGCTTCACTTCAGGTTTACTGTATCGCTCTGACCTTCTTATTTACGATGAAACACAGAAATTGCATCGGAATTAAATACAAAAGGCACAATGCCGACTTAAGTACAAGAAGACTGACTCTTCTTACTGTCTATGTTTGGAACCATTCCGGTGACACTAGTTATAGTTTCAGATGCTTCACTTCAGGTTTACTGTATCACTTGGACCTTCTTATTGACGATGAAACACAGAAATTGCATCGGAATTAAATACAAAAGGCACAATGCCGAATTAAGTACAAGAAGACTGACTCTTCTTACTGTCTATGTTTTGAACCATTCCTGTGACACTAGTTATAGATTCCGATGCTTCACTTTAGGTTTACTGTATCACTTGGACCTTCTTATTGACGATGAAACACAGAAATTGCATCGGAATTAAATACAAAAGGCACAATGCCGACTTACGTACAAGAAGACTGACTCTTATTACTGTAAATGTTATTAACCATTCGTGTGACACGAGTTATAGATTCCGATGCTTCACTTCAGGTTTACTGTATCCCTCTGACCTTCTTATTGACGATGAAACTTGGAAATTGCATCGGAATTAAATAGAAAATGCACAATGCCGGCTTAAGTACAAGAAGACTGACTCTTCTTACTGTCTATGTTTTGAACCATTCCTGTGACACTAGTTATAGATTCCGATGCCTCACTTCAGGTTTACTGTATCCCTTGGACCTTCTTATTGATGATGAAACACAGAAATTGCATCGGAATTAAATACAAAAGCCACAATGCCGACTTAAGTACAAGAAGACTGACTCTTCCTACTGTCTATGATTTGAAGCATTCCTGTGACGCTAGTTATAGATTCCGATGCCTCACTTCTGGTTTACTGTATCCCTTGAACCTTATTATTGACGATGAAACACAGAAATTGCATCGAAATTAAATACAAAAGGCACAATGCTGACTTAAGTACAAGAAGACTGACTCTTCCTACTGTCTATTTTTTGAACCATTCCTGTGACACTTGTTATGGATTCCTATGCTTCACTTCAGGGTTACTGTATCCCTTGGACCTTCTTATTGACGATGAAACACAGAAATTGCATCAGAATTAAATACAAAAGGCACAATGCTGATTTAAGTACGAGAAAACCGACTCTTCTTACTGTCTATGATGTGAACCATTCCATTGACACTAGTTATAGATTCCGATGGTTCACTCCAGGTTTACTGTATCCCTTTGACCTTGTTATTGACGATGAAACACAGAAATTGCATAGGAATTAAAAAGAAAAGGCACAATGTCGACATAAGTACAAGAAGACTGACTCTTCTTACTGACTATGCTTTGAACCATTCCTGTAACACTAGTTATGGATTCCGATGATTCACTTCAGGTTTACTGTATCCCTTGGACCTTCTTATTTACGATGAAACACAGAAATTGCATCGGGATTATATACAAAAGGCACAATGCCGACTTAAGTACAAGTAGACTGACTCTTCTTACTGTCAATGATTTGAACCATTCCTGTGACACTAGTAATAGATTCCGATGCTTCACCTCAGGTTTACTGCATCCTTTGGACCTTCCTCTTGACGACGAAACACAGAAAATGAACCGGAATTAAATAGGAAAGGCACAATGCTCACTTAAGTACAAGAAGACTGACTCTTCTTACTGTCTATGTTTTGAACCATTCCTGTGACACTAGTTATAGATTCCGATGCTTCACTTTGGGTTTACTGTATCACTTGGACCATCTTCTAGACGATGAAACACAGAAATTGCGTCGGAATTAAATACAAAAGGCACAATGCCGACCTAAGTACAAGAAGACTGACTCGACTTATTGTCAATGTTTTTAACCATTCCTGTGACACTAGTTATAGATTCCTGTGCTTCACTTCAGATTTACTGTATCCCTCTGACATTCCTATTGACGATGAAACTTAGAAATTGCATCGGAATTAAATACAAAAGGCACAATGCCGACTCAAATACAAGATGACTGGCTCTTCTTACACACTATGTTTTGATCCTTTCCTGTGAGACCGGTTTTAGATTCCGATGCTTCACTTCTGGTTTACTGTATCCCTCTGACCTTCTTATTGACGATGAAACACAGAAATTGCATCGGAATTAAATACAAAAGGCACAATGCCGACTCAAGTACAAGAAGACTGGCACTTCCTACTGGCTACGTTTTTAACAATTCCTGTGACACTAGTTATACATTCCGATGCTTCACTTCATGTTTACTGTATCCCTCTGACCTTCTTCTTGATGATCAAACACAGAAATTGCATCGGAATTAAATAGAAAAGGCACAATGCCGACTTAAGTACAAGAAGACTGACTCTCCTTACTGTCTATGATTTGAACGATTCCTGTGACACTAGTTATAGATTCCGATGCTTCATTTCAGGTGTACTGTATCCCTTGGACCTTCTTCTTCACGATGAAACACAGAAGTTGCATCGGAATTAAATACAAAATGCACAATGCCGACTTAAGTACAAGAAGACTGACTCTTCCTACTGTCTATGTTTTGAACCATTCCTGTAACACTAGTTATAGATTCCGATTCTTCACTTCAGGTTTACTATATCCCTTGGACTTTATTATTGACGATGACACACAGAAATTGCATCGGAATTAAATAGAAAATGAACAATGCCGACTTAAGTACAAGAAGACTGACTCTTCTTACTGTCTATGTTTTGAACCATTCCTGTGACACTAGTTATAGATTCCGATGCTTCACTTCAGGTGTACTGTATCCCTCTGACCTTCGTATTGACGACGAAACACCGAAATTGCATCGTAATTAAATAGAAAAGGCACAATGCCGACTTATGTCCAAGGAGACTGACTCTTCCCACTGTCTATGTTTTGAACCATTCCTGTGACACTAGTTATAGATTCCGATTCTTCACTTCAGGTTTACTGTATCAGTTGGACCTTCTTATTGTCAACGAAACACAGTATTTGCATCGGAATTAAATAGAAAAGGCACAATGCCGACTCAAGTACAAGAACACTGACTCTTCGTACTGTCTATGTTTTGAATCATTCCTGTAACACTAGTTATACATTCCGATGCTTCTATTCAGGTTTACTGTATCCCTCTGACCTTCTTATTGGCGATGAAACACAGATATTGCATCGGAATTAAATACAAAAGGCACAATGCCGACTCAAATAATAGATGACTGGCTCTTCTTACTCTCTATGCTTTGAACCTTTCCTGTGGGACCAGTTTTAGATTCCGATGCTTCACTTCAGGTTCACTGTATCCCTCTGACATTTATATTGACGATGAAACAGAGAAATTGCATCGGAATTAAATACAAAAGGCACAATGCCGACTTAAGTACAAGGACACTGACTCTTCCAACTGTCTATGTTTTTAACCATTCCTGTGACACTAGATATAGATTCCGATTCTTCACTTCAGGTTTACTGTATCCCTTGGACCTTCTTATTGTCGACGAAACACAGAATTTGCATCGGAATTAAATAGAAAAGGCACAATGCCGACTTAAGTACAAGAAGACTGACTCTTCCTACAGTCTATGATTTGAAGCATTCCTGTGACGCTAGTTATAGTTTCTGATGCCTCACTTCTGGTTTACTGTATCCCTTGGACCTTATTATTGACGATGAAACACAGAAATTGCATCGAAATTAAATACAGAAGGCACAATGCTGACTTAAGTACAAGAAGACTGACTCTTCCTACTGTCTATTTTTTGAACCATTCCTGTGACACTTGTTATGGATTCCTATGCTTCACTTCAGGGTTACTGTATCCCTTGGACCTTCTTATTGACGATGAAACACAGAAATTGCATCAGAATTAAATACAAAAGGCACAATGCTGATTTAAGTACGGGGAAACTGACTCTTCTTACTGTCTATGATGTGAACCATTGCATTGACACTAGTTATAGATTCCGATGGTTCACTCCAGGTTTACTGTATCCCTTTGACCTTGTTATTGACGATGAAACACAGAAATTGCATAGGAATTAAACAGAAAAGGCACAATGTCGAGATAAGTAAAAGAAGACTGACTCTTCTTACTGACTATGCTTTGAACCATTCCTGTGACACTAGTTATGGATTCCGATGATTCACTTCAGGTTTACTGTATCCCTTGGACCTTCTTATTTACGATGAAACACAGAAATTGCATCGGGATTATATACAAAAGGCACAATGCCGACTTAAGTACAAGTAGACTGACTCTTCTTACTGTCAATGATTTGAACCATTCCTGTGACACTAGTTATAGATTCCGATGCTTCACTTCAGGTTTACTGCATCCTTTGGACCTTCTTCTTGACGACGAAACACAGAAAATGCACCGGAATTAAATAGGAAAGGCACAATGCTCACATAAGTACAAGAAGACTGACTCTTCTTACTGTCTATGTTTTGAACCATTCCTGTGACACTAGTTATAGATTCCGATGCTTCACTTTGGGTTTACTGTATCACTTGGACCATCTTCTAGACGATGAAACACAGAAATTGCATCGGAATTAAATAAAAAAGGCACAATGCCGACCTAAGTACAAGAAGACTGACTCGACTTATTGTCAATGTTTTTAACCATTCCTGTGACACTAGTTATAGATTCCTGTGCTTCACTTCAGATTTACTGTATCCCTCTGACCTTCCTATTGACGATGAAACTTAGAAATTGCATCGGAATTAAATACAAAAGGCACAATGCCGACTCAAATACAAGATGACTGGCTCTTCTTACACTCTATGTTTTGATCCTTTCCTGTGAGACCGGTTTTAGATTCCGATGCTTCACTTCATGTTTACTGTATCCCTCTGACCTTCTTATTGACGATGAAACACAGAAATTGCATCGGAATTAAATACAAAAGGCACAATGCCGACTCAAGTACAAGAAGACTGACACTTCCTACTGGCTACGTTTTTAACAATTCCTGTGACACTAGTTATACTTTCCGATGCTTCACTTCATGTTTACTGTATCCCTCTGACCTTCTTCTTGATGATCAAACACAGAAATTGCATCGGAATTAAATAGAAAAGGCACAATGCCGACTTAAGTACAAGAAGACTGACTCTCCTTACTGTCTATGATTTGAACGATTCCTGTGACACTAGTTATAGATTAAGATGCTTCATTTCAGGTGTACTGTATCCCTTGGACCTTCTTCTTGACGATGAAACACAGAAGGTGCATCGGAATTAAATACAAAATGCACAATGCCGACTTAAGCACAAGAAGACTGACTCTTCCTACTGTCTATGTTTTGAACCATTCCTGTAACACTAGTTATAGATTCCGATTCTTCACTTCAGGTTTACTATATCCCTTGGACTTTATTATTGACGATGACACACAGAAATTGCATCGGAATTAAATAGAAAATGAACAATGCCGACTTAAGTACAAGAAGACTGACTCTTCTTACTGTCTATGTTTTGAACCATTCCTGTGACACTAGTTATAGATTCCGATGCTTCACTTCAGGTGTACTGTATCCCTCTGACCTTCTTATTGACGACGAAACACAGAAATTGCATCGTAATTAAATATAAAAGGCACAATGCCGACTTATGTACAAGGAGACTGACTCTTCCCACTGTGTATGTTTTGAATCATTCCTGTAACACTAGTTATACATTCCGATGCATCAATTCAGGTTTACTGTACCCCTCTGACCTTCTTAATGGCGATGAAACACAGAAATTGCATCGGAATTAAATACAAAAGGCACAATGCCGACTCAAATAATAGTTGACTGGCTCTTCTTACTCTCTATGCTTTGAACCTTTCCTGTGGGACCAGTTTTAGATTCCGATGCTTCACTTCAGGTTCACTGTATCCCTCTGACATTTATATTGACGATGAAACAGAGAAATTGCATCGGAATTAAATACAAAAGGCACAATGCCGACTTAAGTACAAGGACACTGACTCTTCCAACTGTCTATGTTTTGAACCATTCCTGTGACACTAGTTATAGATTCCGATTCTTTCTTCAGGTTTACTGTATCCCTTGGACCTTCTTATTGTCGACGAAACACAGAATTTGCATCGGAATTAAATAGAAAAGGCACAATGCCGACTTAAGTACAAGAAGACTGACTCTCCTTACTGTCTATGATTTGAACGATTCCTGTGACACTAGTTATAGATTCCGATGCTTCACTTCAAGTTTACTGTATCCCTCTGACCTTCTTATTGACGATGAAACTTAGAAATTGTATCGGAATTAAGTGCAAAAGGCACAATGCCGACTCAAATAATAGATGACTGGCTCTTCTTACTCTCTATGCTTTGAACCTTTCCTGTGGGACCAGTTTTAGATTCCGATGCTTCACTTCAGGTTTACTGTATCCCTCTGCCATTTATATTGACGATGAAACAGAGAAATTGCATCGGAATTAAATACAAAAGGCACAATGCCGACTTAAGTACAAGGACACTGACTCTTCCAACTGTCTATGTTTTGAACCATTCCTGTGACACTAGTTATAGATTCCGATTCTTCACTTCAGGTTTACTGTATCCCTTGGACCTTCTTATTGTCGACGAAACACAGAATTTGCATCGGAATTAAATAGAAAAGGCACAATAACGACTCAAGTACAGGAACACTGACTCTTCCTACTGTCTATGTTTTAAATCATCCCTGTAACACTAGTTATACATTCCGATGCTTCAATTCAGGTTTACTGTATCCCTCTGACCTTCTTATTGACGATGAAACACAGAAATTGCATCGGAATTAAATACAAAACGCACAATGCTGACTTAAGTACAAGAAGAATGACTCTTCCTACTGTCTACGCTTTGAACCATCCCTGTGACACTAGTTTTAGATTCCGACGCTTCACTTCAGGTTTATTGTATATCTCTGACCTTCTTATTGATGTTAAAACACAGAAATTGCATCGGAATTAAATAGAAAAGGCACAATGCTGACTTAAGTACAAGCTGACTGACTCTTCTTACTCACTATGTTTTGAACTATTCCTGAGACACTAGTTATTGATTCAGATGCTACACTTTGGGATTACTGTATCACTTGGATCTTTTTATTGACGATGAAACACAGAAATTGCATCGGAATTAAATACAAAAGGCACAGTGCCGACTTAAGTACAAGAAGACTGACTCTTCTTACTGTCAATGTTTTTAACCATTCCTGTGACACTAGTTATAGTTTCCGATGCTTCACTTCAGGTTTACTGTTTCCCTCTGACCTTCTTATTGACGATGAAACTTAGAAATTGCATCGGAATTAAATACAAAAGGCACAATGCTGACTCAAATAATAGATGATTGGCTCTTCTTACTCTCTATGCTTTGAACCTTTCCTGTGAGACCAGTTTTAGATTCCGATGCTTCACTTCAGGTTTACTGTAACCCTCTGACTTTCTTATTGACGATGAAACAGAGAATTTGCATCGGAATTAAATACAAAAGGTACAATGCCGACTTAAGTACAAGAATACTGACACTTCCTACTGTCTGTGTTATGGACCATTCCTGTGACACTAGTTATAGATTCCGATGCTTCACTTCAGGTTTACTGCATCCCTCTGACCATCTTATTGACGATGAAACTCAGAAATTGCATCTGAATTAAATACAAATGGCACAATGCCAACACAAGTACAAGATGACTGACTCTTCCTACTGTCTATGTTTGAAACATTCCTGTGACACTAGTTATACATTCCGATGCTCACTTCAGGTTTACAGTATCGCTCTGACCTTCTTCTTGATGATGAAACACAGAAATTGCATCGCAATTAAATAGAAAAGGCACTATGCCGACTTAAGTACAACAAGACTGACTCATCCTACTGACTATGCTTTGAACCATCCCTGTGACACTAGTTATAGATACCGATGCTTTACTTCAGGTTTACTGTATCCCTTATACCTTCTTGTTGACGATGAAACACAAAAATTGCATCGGAATTAAATACAAAAGGCACAATGCCGACTTAAGTACAAGAGGACTGACTCTTCCTACTGTCTATGTTTTGAACCATTCCTGTGACAATAGTTATAGATTCCGATGATTCACTTAACGTTTACTGTATCCCTTTGATCTTCTTATTGACGATGAAACACAGAATTTGCTTCGGAATTAAATACAAAAGGCACAATGCCCACTTAAGTACAAGAAGACTGTTTCTTCTTTCTGACTATGTTGTGAACATTTCCTGTGAGACCAGTTTTACATTGCGATGCTTGACTATATGTTTATTGTATCCCTTGGACCTTCTTATTGACGATGAAACACAGAAATTGCATCGGAATTAAATACAAAGGGCACAATGCCGACTTTAGTACAAGTAGACTGACTCTTCTTACTGTTTATGATTAAAACAATTCCTGTGACACTAGTTATAGATTCCGATGCTTCACTTCAGGTTTACTGTATCCCTCTGACACTCTTATTCACGATGAAACACAGAAATTGCACCGGAATTAAATAGAAAAGGCACAATGCCGACTTAAGTACAAGAAGACTGACTCTTCTTACTGTCTATGTTTTGAACCATTCCGGTGACACTAGTTATAGTTTCCGATGCTTCACTTCAGGTTTACTGTATCCCTCTGACCTTCTTATTGACGATGAAACACGGAAATTGCATCGGAAATAAATACAAAAGGCACAATGCCGACTTAAGTACAAGAAGACTGTCTCTTCTGTCTGACTATGTTGTGAACATTTCCTGTGATACCAGTTTTAGATTCCGATGCTTCACTATATGTTTATTGTATCCCTTGGACCTTCTTATTGACGATGAAACGCAGAAATTGCATCGCAATTAAATACAAAAGCACAATGCCGAGTTAAGTACAAGAAGACTGACTCTACTTACTGTCTAAGTTTAGAACCATTCCTGTGAGACTAGTTATAGATTCCGATGCTTCACTTCAGGTTTACTGTATCCCTCTGACCTTCTTATTTACGATGAAACACAGAAATTGCATCGGAATTAAATAGAAAAGGCACAATGCCGACTTAAGTACAAGAAGACTGACACTTCTTACTGTCTATGTTTTGAACCATTCCGGTGACACTAGTTATAGTTTCCGATGCTTCACTTCAGGTTTACTGTATCACTTGGACGTTCTTATTGACGATGAAACACAGAATTTGCATCGGAATCAAACACAAAAGGCACAATGCCGAATTACGTACAAGAATACTGACTCTTCCTACTGTCTGTGTTTTGAACCATTCCTGTGACACTAGTTATAGAATCCGATGCTTCACTTCAGGTTTACTGCATCCCTCTGACCTTCTTATTGACGATGAAACTCAGAAATTGCATCGGAATTAAATACAAATGGCACAATGCCGACACAAGTACAAGAAGACTGACTCTTCCTACTGTCTATGTTTGAAACATTCCTGTGACACTAGTTATACATTCCGATGCTTCACTTCAGGTTTACAGTATCGCTCTGACCTTCTTCTAGTTGATGAAACACAGAAATTGCATCGGAATTAAATACAAAAGGCACAGTGCCGATTTAAGTATAAGAAGACTGACTCTTTCTAATCTCTATGATTTGAACCATTCCTGTGACAATAGTTATAGATTCCGATGCTTCACTTCAGGTTTACTGTATCCCTCTGACCTTATTGACGATGAAACACAGAAATTGCATCGGAATTAAATACAAAAGGCATAATGCCGACTTACGTACAAGAAGAATGACTCATCTTACTGTCTACTTTTGAACCATTCCTGTGACACTAGTTATAGATTCCGATGCTTCACTTCAGGTTTACTGCATCCCTTTGACCTTCTTATTGAAGACGAAACACAGAAATTGCATCGGAATAAAATAGGAAAGACACAATGGCGACTTAAGTACAAGAAGACTGACCCTTCCTATTGTCTATGTTTTGAACGATTCCTGTGACACTAGTTATAGATTCCGATGCTTCACTTCAGGTTTACTGTATCCCTCGGACCCTCTTGTTGACGATGAAACACAGAAATTGCATCGAAATCAAATAGGAAAAGCACAATGCCGACTTAAGTACAATAAGACTGTCTCTTCTTTCTGACTATGTTGTGAACATTTCCTGTGAGACCAGTTTTAGATTCCGATGCTGCACTATAGATTTATTGTATCCCTTCGACCTTCTTATTGACGATGAAACACAGAAATTGCATCGCAATTAAATACAAAAGCACAATGCCGACTTAAGTACAAGAAGACTGACTCTACTTACTGTCTATGTTTAGAACCGTTCCTGTGACACTAGTTATAGGTTCCGATGCTTCACTTTAGGTTTACTGTATCCCTCTGACTTTCTTATTTACGATGAAACTCAGAAATTGCATCGGAATTAAATACAAAGGGCACAATGCCGACATAAGTACAAGAAGACTGACTCTTCTTACTGTCTATGTTTTGAACCATTCCGGTGGCACTAGTTATAGTTTCAGATGCTTCACTTCAGGTTTACTGTATCACTTGGACCTTCTTATTGACGATGAAACACAGAAATTGCATCGGAATCAAATACAAAAGGCACAATGCCGACATAAGTACAAGAAGACTGACTCTTCTTACTGTCTATGTTTTGAACCATTCCGGTGGCACTAGTTATAGTTTCAGATGCTTCACTTCAGGTTTACTGTATCACTTGGACCCTCTTATTGACGATGAAACACAGAAATTGCATCGGAATTAAGTACAAAAGGCACAATGCCGACTTAAGTACAAGAAGACTGACTCTTCCTACTAAATATGTTTTGAACCATTCCTGTAACACTAGTTATACATTCCGATGCTTCACTTCAGGTTTACTGTATCCCTATGACCTTCTTATTGACGATGAAACACTGAAATTGCATCGGAGTTAAATACAAAAGGCACAGTGCCGATTTAAGTATAAGATGACTGACTCTTTCTAATCTCTATGATATGAACCATTCCTGTGACACTAGTTATAGATTCCGATGCTTCACTTCAGGTTACTGTATCCCTCTGACCTTATTGACGATGAAACACAGAAATTGCATCGGAATTAAATACAAAAGGCACAATGCCGACTTACGTACAAGAAGACTGACTCATCTTACTGTCTATTTTTTGAACCATTCCTGTGACACTAGTTATAGATTCCGATGCTTCACTTCAGGTTTACTGCATCCGTTTGACCTTCTTATTGACAACGAAACACAGAAATTGCATCGGAATAAAATAGGAAAGGCACAATGCCGACTTAAGTACAAGAAGACTGACCCTTCCTATTGTCTATGTTTTGAACGATTCCTGTGACACTAGTTATAGATTCCGATGCTTCACTTCAGGTTTACTGTATCCGTCTGACCCTCTTATTGACGATGAAACACAGAAATTGCATCGAAATCAAATAGAAAAAGCACAATGCAGACTTAAGTACAAGACGACTGACTCTTCTTACTGTCTATGTTTTGAACCATTACTGTGACACTAGTTATAGATTCCGATGCTTCACTTCAAGTTTATTGTATCTCTTGGATCTTCTTATTGACGACGAAACACAGAATTTGCATCGGAATTAAATAGAAAAGGCACAACGCCGACTTAAGTACAAAAAGACTGACTCTTCCTACTGTCTCTGTTTTGAACCATTCCTGTGACACAAGTTTTAGATTCCGATGCTTCACTTCTGGTTTACTGTATCCCTCTGACCTTCTTATTGACGATGAAACACAGAAATTGCATCGGAATTAAATACAAAAGGCACAATGCCCACTTAAGTACAAGAAGACTGCTTCTTCTTTCTGACTATGTTGTGAACATTTCCTGTGAGAGCAGTTTTACATTTCGATGCTTCACTATATGTTTATTGTATCCCTTGGACCTTCTTATTGACGATGAAACACAGAAATTGCATCGGAATTAAATACAAAGGGCTCAATGCCGACTTTAGTAGAAGTAGACTGACTCTTCTTACTGTCTATGATTAAAACCAGTCCTGTGACACTAGTTATAGATTCCGATGCTTCACTTCAGGTTTACTGTATCCCTCTGACATTCTTATTCACGATGAAACACAGAAATTGCATCGGAATTAAATAGAAAAGGCACAATGCCGACTAAAGTTCAAGAAGACTGACTCTTCTTACTGTCTATGTTTTGAACCATTCCGGTGACACTAGTTATAGTTTCCGATGCTTCACTTCAGGTTTACTGTATCACTTGGACCTTCTTATTGACGATGAAAAACAGAATTTGCATCGGAATTAAATACAAAATGCACATTGCCGACTCAAGTACAAGAAGACTGACTCTTCCTACTGTCTATGTTTTGAACCATCCTGTGACACTAGTTATACATTCCGATGCTTGACTTCAGGTTTACTGTATCCCTCTGACCTTCTTATTGACGATGATACACGGAAATTGCATCTGAATTAAATACAAAAGGCACAATGCCGACTTAAGTACAAGAAGACTGTCTCTTCTTTCTGACTATGTTGTGAACATTTCCTGTGAGACCAGTTTTACATTCCGATGCTTCACTTCAGGTTTACTGTATCACTTGGACCTTCTTATTGACGATAAAACACAGAAATTGCATCGGAATCAAATACAAAAGGCACAATGCCGACTTAAGTACAAGAATACTGACTCTCCCCACTGTCTGTGTTTTGAACCATTCCTGTGACACTAGTTATAGATTCCGATGCTTCACTTTAGGTTTACTGCATCCCTCTGACCTTCTTATTGACGATGAAACTCAGAAATTGCATCGGAATTGAATACAAATGGCACAATGCCGACACATGTACAAGAAGACTGACTCTTCCTACTGTCTATGTTTGAAACATTTCTGTGACACTAGTTATACATTCTGATGCTTCACTTCAGGTTTTCAGTATCGCTCTGACCTTCTTCTTGATGATGAAACACAGAAATTGCATCGGAATTAAATAGAAAAGGCACTATTCCGACTTAAGTACAAGAAGAATGACTCTTCCTACTGTCTATGTTTTGAACCATTCCTGTTACACTAGTTATAGATTCCGATGCTTCACTTCAGGTTTACTGTATCCCTCTGACCTTCTTACTGACGATGAAACACAGAAATGGCATCGGAAATAAATACAAAATACATAATGCCGACTCAAGCACAAGAAGACTGACTCTTCCTACTATCTATGTTTTGAAACATTCCTGTGACACTAGTTATACAATCCGATGCTTCACTTAAGGTTTTCTGTATCCCTATGACCTTTTTATTGACGATGAAACACAGAAATTGCATCGGAATTAAATACAAAAGGCACAGGGCCGATTTAAGTATAAGAAGACTGACTCTTTCTAATCTCTATGATTTGAACCATTCCTGTGACACTAGTTATAGATTCCGATGCTTCACTTCAGGTTTACTGTATCCCTCTGACCTTATTGACGATGAAACACAGAAAATGCATCGGAATTAAATACAAAAGGCACAATGCCGACTTCAGTACAAGAAGACTGACCCTTCCTATTGTCTATGTTTTGAACGATTCCTGTGACACTAGTTATAGATTCCGATGCTTCACTTCAGGTTCACTGTGTCCCTCTGACCCTCTTGTTGACGATGAAACACAGAAATTGCATCGGAATTAAATACAAAAGGCACAACGCCGACATAAGTACAAGAAGACTGACACTTCTTACTGTCTATGTTTTGAACCATTCCGGTGACACTAGTTACAGTTTACGATGCTTCACTTCAGGTTTACTGTATCACTTGGGCCTTCTTATTGACGATGAAACACAGAAATTGCATCGGAATCAAATACAAAAGGCACAATGCCGACTTAAGTACAAGAAGACTGACTCTTCTTACTGTCTATGTTTTGAACCATTCCGGTGACACAAGTTATAGTTTCAGATGCTTCACTTCAGGTTTCCTGTATCACTTGGACCTTCTTATTGACGATGAAACACAGAAATAGCATCGGAATTAAATACAAAAAACTCAATGCCGACTTAAGTACAGGAAGACTGACTCTTCTTACTGTCTATGTTTTGAACCATTCCTGTGACACTTGTTATAGATTCCGATGCTTCATTTTAGGTTTACTGTATCCTTTTGACCGTCTTATTGACGACGAAACACAGAAATTGCATCGGAATTAAATAGAAAAGGCACAATGCCGACTTAAGTACAAGAAGACTGACTCCTCCTACTGAATATGTTTTGAACCATTCCTGTGACACTAGTTATACATCCCGATGCTTCACTTAAGGTTTACTGTATCCCTATGACCATCGTATTGACGATGAAACACAGAAATTGCATCGGAATTAAATACAAAAGGCACAGTGCCGATTTAAGTATAAGAAGACTGACTCTTTCTAATCTCTATGATTTGAACCATTCCTGTGAAACTAGTTATAGATTCCGATGCTTCACTTCAGGTTTACTGTATCCCTCTGACCTTATTGACGATGAAACACAGAAATTGCATCGGAATTAAATACAAAAGGCACAATGCCGACTTACGTACAAGAAGACTGACAAATCTTACTGTCTATTTTTTGAACCATTCCTGTGACACTAGTTATAGATTCCGATGCTTCACTTCAGGTTTACTGCATCCCTTTGACCTTCTTATTGACGACGAAACACAGAAATTGCATCGGAATAAAATAAGAAAGGCACAATGCCGACTTAAGTACAAGAAGACTGACCCTTCCTATTGTCTATGTTTTGAACGATTCCTGTGACACTAGTTATAGATTCCGATGCTTCACTTCAGGTTTACTGTATCCCTCGGACACTCTTGTTGACGATGAAACACAGAAATTGCATCGAAATCAAATAGAAAAAGCACAATGCCGACTTAAGTACAATAAGACTGTCTCTTCTTTCTGACTATGTTGTGAACATTTCCTGTGAGACCAGTTTTAGATTCCGATGCTGCACTATAGCTTTATTGTATCCCTTCGACCTTCTTATTGACGATGAAACACAGAAATTGCATCGCAATTAAATACAAAAGCACAATGCCGACTTAAGTACAAGAAGACTGACTCTACTTACTGTCTATGTTTAGAACCGTTCCTGTGACACTAGTTATAGGTTCCGGTGCTTCACTTTAGGTTTACTGTATCCTTCTGACTTTCTTATTTACGATGAAACACAGAAATTGCATCGGAATTAAATACAAAGGGCACAATGCCGACTTAAGTACAAGAAGACTGACACTTCTTACTGTCTATGATTTGAACCATTCCGGTGACACTAGTTATAGTTTCCGATGCTTCACTTCAGGTTTACTGTATCACTTGGACCTTCTTATTGACGATGAAACACAGAAATTGCATCGGAATCAAATACAAAAGGCACAATGCCGACATAAGTACAAGAAGACTGACTCTTCTTACTGTTTATGTTTTGAACCATTCCGGTGGCACTAGTTATAGTTTCAGATGCTTCACTTCAGGTTTACTGTATCACTTGGACCCTCTTATTGACGATGAAACACAGAAATTGCATCGGAATTAAATACAAAAGGCACAATGCCGACTTAAGTACAAGAAGACTGACTCTTCCTACTGAATATGTTTTGAACCATTCCTGTAACACTAGTTATACATTCCGATGCTTCACTTAAGGTTTACTGTATCCCTATGACCTTCTTATTGACGATGAAACACTGAAATTGCATCGGAGTTAAATACAAAAGGCACAGTGCCGATTTAAGTATAAGAAGACTGACTCTTTCTAATCTCTATGATATGAACCATTCCTGTGACACTAGTTATAGATTCCGATGCTTCACTTCAGGTTTACTGTATCCCTCTGACCTTATTGACGATGAAACACAGAAATTGCATCGGCATTAAATACAAAAGGCACAATGCCGACTTACGTACAAGAAGACTGACTCACCTTACTGTCTATTTTTTGAACCATTCCTGTGACACTAGTTATAGATTCCGATGCTTCACTTCAGGTTTACTGCATCCCTTTGACCTTCTTATTGACAACGAAACACAGAAATTGCATTGGAATAAAATAGGAAAGGCACAATGCCGACTTAAGTACAAGAAGACTGACCCTTCCTATTGTCTATGTTTTGAACGATTCCTGTGACACTAGTTATAGATTCCGATGCTTCACTTCAGGTTTACTGTATCCGTCTGACCCTCTTATTGACGATGAAACACAGAAATTGCATCGAAATCAAATAGAAAAAGCACAATGCAGACTTAAGTACAAGACGACTGACTCTTCTTACTGTCTATGTTTTGAACCATTACTGTGACACTAGTTATAGATTCCGATGCTTCACTTCAGGTTTATTGTATCTCTTGGATCTTCTTATTGACGACGAAACACAGAATTTGCATCGGAATTAAATAGAAAAGGCACAACGCCGACTTAAGTACAAAAAGACTGACTCTTCCTACTGTCTCTGTTTTGAACCATTCCTGTGACACAAGTTTTAGATTCCGATGCTTCACTTCAGGTTTACTGTATCCCTCTGACCTTCTTATTGACGATGAAACACAGAAATTGCATCGGAATTAAATACAAAAGGCACAATGCCCACTTAAGTACAAGAAGACTGCTTCTTCTTTCAGACTATGTTGTGAACATTTCCTGTGAGAGCAGTTTTATATTCCGATGCTTCACTATATGTTTATTGTATCCCTTGGACCTTCTTATTGACGATGAAACACAGAAATTGCATCGGAATTAAATACAAAGGGCTCAATGCCGACTTTAGTAGAAGTAGACTGACTCTTCTTACTGTCTATGATTAAAACCAGTCCTGTGACACTAGTTATAGATTCCGATGCTTCACTTCAGGTTTACTGTATCCCTCTGACATTCTTATTCACGATGAAACTCAGAAATTGCATCGGAATTAAATAGCAAAGGCACAATGCCGACTAAAGTTCAAGAAGACTGACTCTTCTTACTGTCTATGTTTTGAACCATTCCGGTGACATTAGTTAGAGTTTCCGATGCTTCACTTCAGGTTTACTGTATCACTTGGACCTTCTTATTGACGATGAAAAACAGAAATTGCATCGGAATTAAATACAAAATGCACATTGCCGACTCAAGTACAAGAAGACTGACTCTTCCTACTGTCTATGTTTTGAACCATCTTGTGACACTAGTTATACATTCCGATGCTTGACTTCAGGTTTACTGTATCCCTCTGACCTTCTTATTGACGATGAAACACGGAAATTGCATCGGAATTAAATACAAAAGGCACAATGCCGACTTAAGTACAAGAAGACTGTCTCTTCTTTCTGACTATGTTGTGAACATTTCCTGTGAGACCAGTTTTAGATTCCGATGCTTCACTATATGTTTATTGTATCCCTTGGACCGTCTTATTGACGATGAATCACAGAAATTGCATCGCAATTAAATACAAAAGCACAATGCCGACTTAAGTACTAGAAGACTGACTCTACTTACTGTCTAAGTTTAGAACCATTCCTGTGACACTAGTTATAGATTCCGATGCTTCACTTCAGGTTTTCTGTATCCCTCTGACCTTCTTACTTACGATGAAACACAGAAATTGCATCGGAATTAAATAGAAAACGCACAATGCCGACTTAAGTACAAGAAGACTGACACTTCTTACTGTCTATGTTTTGAACCATTCCGGTGACACTAGTTATAGTTTCCGATGCTTCACTTCAGGTTTACTGTATCACTTGGACCTTCTTATTGACGATAAAACAAAGAAATTGCATCGGAATCAAATACAAAAGGCACAATGCCGACTTAAGTACAAGAATACTGACTCTCCCCACTGTCTGTGTTTTGAACCATTCCTGTGACACTAGTTATAGATTCCGATGCTTCACTTTAGGTTTACTGCATCCCTCTGACCTTCTTATTGACGATGAAACTCAGAAATTGCATCGGAATTGAATACAAATGGCACAATGCCGACACATGTACAAGAAGACTGACTCTTCCTACTGTCTATGTTTGAAACATTTCTGTGACACTAGTTATACATTCTGATGCTTCACTTCAGGTTTTCAGTATCGCTCTGACCTTCTTCTTGACGATGAAACACAGAAATTGCATCGGAATTAAATAGAAAAGGCACTATTCCGACTTAAGTACAAGAAGAATGACTCTTCCTACTGTCTATGTTTTGAACCATTCCTGTTACACTAGTTATAGATTCCGATGCTTCACTTCAGGTTTACTGTATCCCTCTGACCTTCTTACTGACGATGAAACACAGAAATGGCATCGGAAATAAATACAAAATACATAATGCCGACTCAAGCACAAGAAGACTGACTCTTCCTACTATCTATGTTTTGAAACATTCCTGTGACACTAGTTATACAATCCGATGCTTCACTTAAGGTTTTCTGTATCCCTATGACCTTTTTATTGACGATGAAACACAGAAATTGCATCGGAATTAAATACAAAAGGCACAGTGCCGATTTAAGTATAAGAAGACTGACTCTTTCTAATCTCTATGATTTGAACCATTCCTGTGACACTAGTTATAGATTCCGATGCTTCACTTCAGGTTTACTGTATCCCTCTGACCTTATTGACGATGAAACACAGAAAATGCATCGGAATTAAATACAAAAGGCACAATGCCGACTTAAGTACAAGGAGACTGACCCTTCCTATTGTCTATGTTTTGAACGATTCCTGTGACACTAGTTATAGATTCCGATGCTTCACTTCAGGTTCACTGTGTCCCTCTGACCCTCTTGTTGACGATGAAACACAGAAATTGCATCGGAATTAAATACAAAAGGCACAACGCCGACATAAGTACAAGAAGACTGACACTTCTTACTGTCTATGTTTTGAACCATTCCGGTGACACTAGTTACAGTTTACGATGCTTCACTTCAGGTTTACTGTATCACTTGGACCTTCTTATTGACGATGAAACACAGAAATAGCATCGGAATTAAATACAAAAAACTCAATGCCGACTTAAGTACAGGAAGACTGACTCTTCTTACTGTCTATGTTTTGAACCATTCCTGTGACACTAGTTATTGATTCCGATGCTTCATTTTAGGTTTACTGTATCCTTTTGACCGTCTTATTGACGACGAAACACAGAAATTGCATCGGAATTAAATAGAAAAGGCACAATGCCGACTTAAGTACAAGAAGACTGACTCTTCCTACTGAATATGTTTTGAACCATTCCTGTGACACTAGTTATACATCCCGATGCTTCACTTAAGGTTTACTGTATCCCTATGACCATCGTATTGACGATGAAACACAGAAATTGCATCGGAATTAAATACAAAAGGCACAGTGCCGATTTAAGTATAAGAAGACTGACTCTTTCTAATCTCTATGATTTGAACCATTCCTGTGAAACTAGTTATAGATTCCGATGCTTCACTTCAGGTTTACTGTATCCCTCTGACCTTATTGACGATGAAACACAGAAATTGCATCGGAATTAAATACAAAAGGCACAATGCCGACTTACGTACAAGAAGACTGACAAATCTTACTGTCTATTTTTTGAACCATTCCTGTGACACTAGTTACAGATTCCGATGCTTCACTTCAGGTTTACTGCATCCCTTTGACCTTCTTATTGACGACGAAACACAGAAATTGCATCGGAATAAAATAGGAAAGGCACAATGCCGACTTAAGTACAAGAAGACTGACCCTTCCTATTGTCTATGTTTTGAACGATTCCTGTGACACTAGTTATAGATTCCGATGCTTCACTTCAGGTTTACTGTATCACTTGGACCCTCTTATTGACGATGAAACACAGAAATTGCATCGGAATTAAATACAAAAGGCACAATGCCGACTTAAGTACAAGAAGACTGACTCTTCCTACTGAATATGTTTTGAACCTTTCCTGTAACACTAGTTATACATTCCGATGCTTCACTTAAGGTTTACTGTATCCCTATGACCTTCTTATTGACGATGAAACACTGAAATTGCATCGGAGTTAAATACAAAAGGCACAGTGCCGATTTAAGTATAAGAAGACTGACTCTTTCTAATCTCTATGATATGAACCATTCCTGTGACACTAGTTATAGATTCCGATGCTTCACTTCAGGTTTACTGTATCCCTCTGACCTTATTGACGATGAAACACAGAAATTGCATCGGAATTAAATACAAAAGGCACAATGCCGACTTACGTACAAGAAGACTGACTCACCTTACTGTCTATTTTTTGAACCATTCCTGTGACACTAGTTATAGATTCCGATGCTTCACTTCAGGTTTACTGCATCCCTTTGACCTTCTTATTGACAACGAAACACAGAAATTGCATTGGAATAAAATAGGAAAGGCACAATGCCGACTTAAGTACAAGAAGACTGACGCTTCCAATTGTCTATGTTTTGAACGAATCCTGTGACACTAGTTATAGATTCCGATGCTTCACTTCAGGTTTACTGTATCCGTCTGACCCTCTTATTGACGATGAAACACAGAAATTGCATCGAAATCAAATAGAAAAAGCACAATGCAGACATAAGTACAAGACGACTGACTCTTCTTACTGTCTATGTTTTGAACCATTACTGTGACACTAGTTATAGATTCCGATGCTTCACTTCAGGTTTATTGTATCTCTTGGATCTTCTTATTGACGACGAAACACAGAATTTGCATCGGAATTAAATAGAAAAGGCACAACGCCGACTTAAGTACAAAAAGACTGACTCTTCCTACTGTCTCTGTTTTGAACCATTCCTGTGACACAAGTTTTAGATTCCGATGCTTCACTTCAGGTTTACTGTATCCCTCTGACCTTCTTATTCACGATGAAACACAGAAATTGCATCGGAATTAAATAGAAAAGGCACAATGCCGACTAAAGTTCAAGAAGACTGACTCTTCTTACTGTCTATGTTTTGAACCATTCCGGTGACATTAGTTATAGTTTCCGATGCTTCACTTCAGGTTTACTGTATCACTTGGACCTTCTTATTGACGATGAAAAACAGAAATTGCATCGGAATTAAATACAAAATGCACATTGCCGACTCAAGTACAAGAAGACTGACTCTTCCTACTGTCTATGTTTTGAACCATCTTGTGACACTAGTTATACATTCCGATGCTTGACTTCAGGTTTACTGTATCCCTCTGACCTTCTTATTGACGATGAAACACGGAAATTGCATCGGAATTAAATACAAAAGGCACAATGCCGACTTAAGTACAAGAAGACTGTCTCTTCTTTCTGACTATGTTGTGAACATTTCCTGTGAGACCAGTTTTAGATTCCGATGCTTCACTATATGTTTATTGTATCCCTTGGACCGTCTTATTGACGATGAATCACAGAAATTGCATCGCAATTAAATACAAAAGCACAATGCCGACACATGTACAAGAAGACTGACTCTTCCTACTGTCTATGTTTGAAACATTTCTGTGACACTAGTTATACATTTTGATGCTTCACTTCAGGTTTTCAGTATCGCTCTGACCTTCTTCTTGATGATGAAACACAGAAATTGCATCGGAATTAAATAGAAAAGGCACTATTCCGACTTAAGTATAAGAAGAATGACTCTTCCTACTGTCTATGTTTTGAACCATTCCTGTTACACTAGTTATAGATTCCGATGCTTCACTTCAGGTTTACTGTATCCCTCTGACCTTCTTACTGACGATGAAACACAGAAATGGCATCGGAAATAAATACAAAATACATAATGCCGACTCAAGCACAAGAAGACTGACTCTTCCTACTATCTATGTTTTGAAACATTCCTGTGACACTAGTTATACAATCCGATGCTTCACTTAAGGTTTTCTGTATCCCTATGACCTTTTTATTGACGATGAAACACAGAAATTGCATCGGAATTAAATACAAAAGGCACAGTGCCGAATTAAGTATAAGAATACTGACTCTTTCTAATCTCTATGATTTGAACCATTCCTGTGACACTAGTTATAGATTCCGATGCTTCACTTCAGGTTTACTGTATCCCTCTGACCTTATTGACGATGAAACACAGAAAATGCATCGGAATTAAATACAAAAGGCACAATGCCGACTTACGTACAAGAAGACTGACTCATCTTACTGTCTATTTTTTGAACCATTCCTGTGACACTAGTTATAGATTCCGATGCTTCACTTCAGGTTTACTGCATCCCTTTGACCTTCTTATTGACGACGAAACACAGTAATTGCATCGGAATAAAATAGGAAAGGCACAATGCCGACTTAAGTACAAGAAGACTGACCCTTCCTATTGTCTATGTTTTGAACGATTTCTGTGACACTAGTTATAGATTCCGATGCTTCACTTCAGGTTCACTGTGTCCCTCTGACCCTCTTGTTGACGATGAAACACAGAAATTGCATCGGAATTAAATACAAAAGGCACAACGCCGACATAAGTACAAGAAGACTGACACTTCTTACTGTCTATGTTTTGAACCATTCCGGTGACACTAGTTACAGTTTACGATGCTTCACTTCAGGTTTACTGTATCACTTGGACCTTCTTATTGACGATGAAACACAGAAATTGCATCGGAATCAAATACAAAAGGCACAATGCCGACTTAAGTACAAGAAGACTGACTCTTCTTACTGTCTATGTTTTGAACCATTCCGGTGACACTAGTTATAGTTTCAGATGCTTCACTTCAGGTTTCCTGTATCACTTGGACCTTCTTATTGACGATGAAACACAGAAATAGCATCGGATTTAATACAAAAAACTCAATGCCGACTTAAGTACAGGAAGACTGACTCTTCTTACTGTCTATGTTTTGAACCATTCCTGTGACACTAGTTATAGATTCCGATGCTTCATTTTAGGTTTACTGTATCCTTTTGACCGTCTTATTGACGACGAAACACAGAAATTGCATCGGAATTAAATAGAAAAGGCACAATGCCGACTTAAGTACAAGAAGACTGACTCTTCCTACTGAATATGTTTTGAACCATTCCTGTGACACTAGTTATACATCCCGATGCTTCACTTAAGGTTTACTGTATCCCTATGACCATCGTATTGACGATGAAACACAGAAATTGCATCGGAATTAAATACAAAAGGCACAGTGCCGATTTAAGTATAAGAAGACTGACTCTTTCTAATCTCTATGATTTGAACCATTCCTGTGACACTAGTTATAGATTATGATGCTTCACTTCAGGTTTACTGTATCCCTCTGACCTTATTGACGATGAAACACAGAAATTGCATCGGAATTAAATACAAAAGGCACAATGCCGACTTACGTACAAGAAGACTGACAAATCTTACTGTCTATTTTTTGAACCATTCCTGTGACACTAGTTATAGATTCCGATGCTTCACTTCAGGTTTACTGCATCCCTTTGACCTTCTTATTGACGACGAAACACAGAAATTGCATCGGAATAAAATAGGAAAGGCACAATGCCGACTTAAGTACAAGAAGACTGACCCTTCCTATTGTCTATGTTTTGAACGATTCCTGTGACACTAGTTATAGATTCCGATGCTTCACTTCAGGTTTACTGTATCCCTCTGACCCTCTTATTGACGATGAAACACAGAAATTGCATCGAAATCAAATTAAAAAAGCACAATGCCGACTTAAGTACAAGAAGACTGACTCTTCTTACTGTCTATGTTTTGAACCATTACTGTGACACTAGTTATAGATTCCGATGCTTCACTTCAGGTTTATTGTATCCCTTGGATCTTCTTATTGACGACGAAACACAGAATTTGCATCGGAATTAAATAGAAAAGGCACAATGCCGACTTAAGTACAAAAAGACTGACTCTTCCAACTGTCTCTGTTTTGAACCATTCCTGTGACACTAGTTATAGATTCCGATGCTTCACTTCAGGTTTCCTGTATCCCTCTGACCTTCTTATTGACGATGAAACACAGAAATTGCATCGGAATTAAATACAAAAGGCGCAATGCCCACTTAAGTACAATAAGACTGTCTCTTCTTTCTGAGTATGTTGTGAACATTTCCGGTGAGACCAGTTTTAGATTCAGATGCTTCTCTATATGTTTATTGTATCCCTTGGACTTTCTTATTGACGATGAAACACAGAAATTGCATCGCAATTAAGTACAAAAGCACAATGCCGACTTAAGTACAAGAAGACTGACTCTACCTACTGTCTATGTTTAGAACCGTTCCTGTGACACTAGTTATAGATTCCGATGCTTCACTTCAGGTTTACTGTATCCCTCTGACCTTCTTATTTACGATGAAACACAGAAATTGCGTCATAATTAAATACAAAAGGCACAATGCCGACTTAAGTACAAGAAGACTGACACTTCTTACTGTCTACGTTTGAACCATTCCGGTGACACTAGTTATAGTTTCCGATGCTTCACTTCAGGTTTACTGTATCACTTGGACCTTCTTATTGACGATAAAACACAGAAATTGCATCGGAATCAAATACAAAAGGCACAATGCCGACTTAAGTGCAAGAAGACTGACTCTTCTTACTGTCTATGTTTTGAACCATTCCGGTGACACTAGTTATAGTTTCAGATGCTTCACTTCAGGTTTACTGTATCACTTGGACCTTCTTATTGACGATGAAACACAGAAATTGCATCGGAATTAAATAAAAAAGGCACAATGCCGACTTAAGTACAAGAAGACTGACTCTTCTTACTGTCTATGTTCTGAACAATTCCTGTGATACTAGTTATGGATTCCGATGCTTCACTTCAGGTTTACTGTATCCCTTGGACCTTCTTATCGACGATGAAACACAGAAATTGCATCGGAATAAAATACAAGAGGCACAATGATGACATAAGTACAAGAAGATTGACTCTTCTTACTGTCTATGTTTTGAACCATTCCTGTGACACTAGTTATAGATTCCGATGCTTCATTTTAGGTTTACTATATCCTTTTGACCTTCTTATTGACGACGAAACACAGAAATTGCATCGGAATTAAATAGAAAAGGCACAATGCCGACTTAAGTACAAGAAGACTGACTCTTCCTACTGTCTATGTTTTGAACCATTCCTGTGACACTAGTTATAGATTCCGTTGCTTCACTTCAGGTTTACTGTATCCCTCTGACCTTCTTATTGATGATGAAACACAGAAATTGCATCGGAATTAAATACAAAATGCACAATGCCGACTTAAGTACAAGAAGACTGACTCTTCTTACTGACTATGTTGTGAACATTTCCTGTGAGACCAGTTTTAGATTCCGATGCTTCACTATATGTTCACTGTATCCCTCGGACCTTCTTATTGACGATGAAACACATACATTGCATCGGAATTAAATAGAAAAGGAACAATGCCGGCTTAAGTACAAGAACACAGACTCTTCCTACTGTCTATGTTTTACGCATTCCTGTGACACTAGTTATAGATTCCGATGCTTCACTTCAGGTTTACAGATCCCCTCTGACCTTCTTATTGACGATGAAACACAGAAACTGCATCGGAATTAAATACAAAAGGCACAATGCCGACTCAAATACAAGATGACTGGCTCTTCTTACTCTTTATGTTTTGCCCTTTCCTGAGAGACCGGTTTTAGATTCCGGTGCTTCACTTCTGGTTCACTGTATCCCTTGGACCTTCTTATTGACGACGAAACACAGAAATTGCATCAAAATAACATAGAAAAGGCACAATGCCGACTTAAGTAAAAGAAGACTGACTCCTCTTACTTACTATGATTTGATCATTTCCTGTGAGACCAGTCTTAGATTCCGATGCTTCACTATGTGTTTACTGTATCCCTTGGACCTTCGTATTGACGATGAAACACAGAAATTGCATCGAAATCAAATAGAAAAGGCACAATGCCGACTTAAGTACAAGAAGACTGACACTTCTTACTGTCTATGTTTTGAACCATTCCGGTGACACTAGATATAGTTTCCGATGCTTCACCTCAGGTTAACTGTATCACTTGGACCTTCTTATTGACGATGAAACACAGAAATTGCATCGGAATCAAATACAAAAGGCACAATGCCGAATTAAGTACAAGAAGACTGACTCTTCTTACTGTCTATGTTTTGAACAATTCCTGTGATACTAGTTATAGATTCCGATGCCTCACTTGAGGTTTACTGTATCCCTTTGACCTTCTTATCGACGATGAAACACAGAAATTGCTTCAAAATTACATAGAAAAGGCACAATGCCGACTTAAGTAAAAGAAGACTGACTCCTCTTACTTACTATGATTTCATCATTTCCTGTGAGACCAGTCTTAGATTCCGATGCTTCACTATGTGTTTACTGTATCCCTCTGACCTTCTTATTGACGATGAAACACAGAAATTGCATCGGAATTAAATACAAAAGGCACAATGCCCACTTAAGTACAATAAGACTGCCTCTTCTTTCTGACTATGTTGTGAACATTTCCTGTGAGACCAGTTTTAGATTACGATGCTTCACTATAAGTTTATTGTATCCCTTGGACCTTCTTTTTGACGATGAAACACAGAAATTGCATCGCAATTAAATACAAAAGCACAATGCCGACTTAAGTACAAGAAGACTGACTCTACCTACTGTCTATATTTAGCTCCGCTCCTGTGACACTAGTTATAGATTCCGATGCTTCACTTCAGGTTTACTGTATCCCTCTGACCTTCATATTTACGATGAAACACAGAAATTGCATCGGAATTAAATACATAAGGCACAATGCCGACTTAAGTACAAGAAGACTGACTCTTCCTACGGTCTACGTTTTGAACCATTCCTGTGACCCTAGTTATAGATTCCGATGCATCACTTCAGGTTTACTGTATCCCTTGGACCTTCTTATTGATGATGAAACCCACAAATTGCATTGGAAATAAATACAAAAGGCACAATGCCGACATAAGTACAAGAAGACTGACTCTTCTTACTGTCTATGTTTTGAACCATTCCTGTGACACTAGTTATAGATTCCGATACTTCACTTCAGGTTTACTATATCCCTTGGCCCTTCTTATAGACGATGAAACACAGAAATTGCATCGGAATTAAATAGAATAGGCACAATGCCGACTTAAGTACAAGAAGACTGACTCTTCTTACTAACTATGATTTGAACCATTCCTGTGACACTAGTGATACATTCCGATGCTTTACTTCAGGTTTACTGTTTCCCTTGGACCTTCTTATTGACGATGAAACACAGAAATCGCTTTGGAATTAAATACATAAGGCACAATGCCGACTTAAGTACAAGAAGACTGACTCTTCCTACTGTCTATGTTTTGAACCATTCCTGTGACACTAGTTATACATTCTGATGCTTCACTTCAGGTTTACAGTATCCCTTGGACCTTCTTATTGACGATTAAACACAGAAATTGCATCGGGATTAAACAGAATAGGCACAATGCCGACTTAAGTACAAGAAGACTGACTCTTCTTACTAACTATGTTTTAAACCGCTCCTGTGACACTAGTTATAGATTCCGATGCTTCACTTCAGGTTTACTGTATCCCTCTGACATTCTTATTGATGATGAAACACAGAAATTGCATCTGAATTAAATACAAAATGCACAATGCCGACTTAAGTACAAGAAGACTGACTCATCTTACTGACTATGTTGTGAACATTTCCTGTGAGACCAGTTTTAGATTCCGATGCTTCACTATATGATTACTGTATCCCTTGGACCTTCTTATTGACGATGATACACTGATACTGCATCAGAATTAAATAGAAAAGTCACAATGGCGACTTAAGTAGAAGAAGACTGGCTCTTCTTACTGACAATGATTTGAACACTTCCTGTGACACCAGTTTAAGATTGCGATGCTTCACTATGAGTTTACTGTATCTCTTGGACCTTCTTATTGACGATGAAACACTGAAATTGCATCGGAATTAAATACAAAAGGCACAATGCCGACTTAAGTACAAGAAGACTGACTTTTCCTACTGTCTATGCTTTGATCTATTCCTGTGACCCTAGTTATAGATTCCGATGCATCACTTATGGTTTACTGTATCCCTTAGACCTTCTTATTGACGATGAAACACAGAAATTGAATCGGAATTAAATACAAAAGGCACAATGCCGACTTAAGTACAAGAAGACTGACTCTTCTTGCTGTGTATGTTTTGATCCATTCCTGTGACACTAGTTATGGATTCCGATGCTTCACTTCAGGTTTACTGTATCCCTCTGACCTTCTTATTGATGACGAAACACAGAAATTGCATCGGAACTAAATATAAAAGGCACATTGCCGACTTAAGTACAAGAAGACTGACACTTCTTACTGTCTATGATTTGAACCATTCCTGTGACACTAGTTATAGATTCCGATGCTTCACTTCAGGTGTACTGTATTCCTTGGACCTTCTTATTGACGATGAAACACAGAAATTGCATCGTGATTACATACAAAAGGCACAATGACGACTTAAGTACAAGAAGACTGACTCTTCCTACTGTCTATATATTGAACCATCCCTGTGATACTAATTAGAGATTCCGATGCTTCACTTCAGGTTTACTGTATCCCTCTGACCTTCTTATTGACGATGAAACACAGTATTTGCATCGGAATTAAATAGAATAGGCACAATGCCGACTTAAGTACAAAAGGACTGACTCTTCTTACTAACTATGTTTTGAACCATTCCTGTGACACTAGTTATAGATTCCGATGCTTTACTTCAGGTTTACTGTTTCCCTTGGACCTTTTTATTGACGATGAAACACAGAAATTGCTTTGGAATTAAATACATAAGGCACAATGACGACTTGAGTACAAGAAGACTGACTCTTCCTACTGTCTATGTTTTGAACCATTCTTGTGACTCTAGTTATACATTCTGATGCTTCACTTCAGGTTTACGGTATCCCTTGGACCTTCTTATTGACGACGAAACGCAGAAATTGCATCGGAATTAAATAGAATAGGGACAATGCCGACTTAAGTACAAGAAGACTGACTCTTCTTACTAACTATGTTTTAAACAGCTCCTGTGACACTAGTTATAGATTCCGATGCTTCACTTCAGGTTTACTGTATCCCTCTGACATTCTTATTGATGATGAAACACAGAAATTGCATCTGAATTAAATACAAAATGCACAATGCCGACTTAAGTACAAGAAGACTGACTCTTCCTACTGTCTATGTTTTGAACCATCCCTGTGATACTAGTTACAGATTCCGATGCTTCACTTCAGGTTTACTGTATCCCTCTTACCTTCTTATTGACGATGAAACACAGAAATTGCATCGGAACTAAATAGAAAAGGCACATTGCCGACTTAAGTACAAGAAGACTGACACTTCTTACTGTCTATGATTTGAACCATTCCTGTGACACTAGTTACAGATTCCGATGCTTCACTTCAGGTGTACTGTATTCCTTGGACCTTCTTATTGACGAAGAAACACAGAAATTGCATCGGGATTAAATACAAAAGGCACAATGACGACTTAAGTACAAGAAGACTGACTCTTCCTACTGTCTATGTTTTGAACCACTCCTGTGACACTAGTTAGAGATTCCGATGCTTCACCTCAAGTTTACTGTATCTTTCTGACCTTCATATTGACGATGAAACACAGAAATTGCATCGGAATTAAATAGAATAGGCACACTGCCGACTTAAGTACAAGAAGACTGACTCTTCTTACTAACTATGTTTTGAACCGCTCCTGTGACACTAGTTATAGATTCCGATGCATCACTTCAGGTTTACCGTATCCCTTAGACCTTCTTATTGACGATGAAACACAGAAATTGCATCGGAATTAAATAGAATAGGCACAATGCCGACTTAAGTACAAAAGGACTGACTCTTCTTACTAACTATGTTTTGAACCATTCCTGTGACACTAGTTATAGATTCCGATGCTTTACTTCAGGTTTACTGTATCCCTCTGACCTTCTTATTGACGATGAAACACAGAAATTGCATCGGAAATAAATAGAAAGGGCACAATGCCGACTTAAGTACTAGAAGACTGACTCTTCCTACTGTCTATGTTTTGAACCATTTATCTGACACTAGTTATAGATTCCGATGCTTCACTTCAGGTTTACTGTATCCCTCTGACCTTCTTATTGACGATGAAACACAGAAATTGCATCGGAAATAAATACAAAAGGCACAATGCCGACTCAAATACAAGAAGACTGACTCTTCCAACTGTCTGTGTTTTGAACCTTTCCTGTGACCCTAGTAATACATTCCGATGCCTCACCTCAGGTTTACTGTATCCCTTGAACCTTCTTATTGACGATGAAACATGGAAATTGCATCTGGATTTAATAAAAAGGCACGATGCCGACTTCAGTACAAGAAGAGTGACTCTTCTTACTGACTATGATTTGAACCATTCCTGTGACACTACTTAAAGATTCCGATGCTTCACTTCAGGTTCACTCTATCCCTCTGACCTTCTTACTGAAGATGAAACACAGAAATTTCTTCGGAATGAAATAAAAAAGGCACAGTGCCGACTTAAGTATAAGAAGACTGACTCTTCCGACTCTCTATGTTTTGAACCATTCCCGTGACTCTAGTTATATATTCCGATGCTTCACTTCAGGTTTACTGTATCCCTCTGACCTTCTTATTGACGATGAAACACAGAAATTGCATCGGAATTAAATACAAAAGGCACAATGCCGACTTAAGTACAAGAAGACTGACTCTTCTTGCTGTGTATGTTTTGACCATTCCTGTGACACTAGTTATGGATTCCGATGCTTCACTTCAGGTTTACTGTATCCCTCTGACCTTCTTATTGATGACGTAACACAGAAATTGCATCGGAACTAAATAGAAAAGGCACATTGCCGACTTAAGTACAAGAAGACTGACACTTCTTACTGTCTATGATTTGAACCATTCCTGTGACACTAGTTACAGATTCCGATGCTTCACTTCAGGTGTACTGTATTCCTTGGACCTTCTTATTGACGATGAAACACAGAAATTGCATCGGGATTAAATACAAAAGGCACAATGACGACTTAAGTACAAGAAGACTGACTCTTCCTACTGTCTATGTTTTGAACCATCCCTGTGATACTAGTTAGAGATTCCGATGCTTCACTTAATGTTTACTGTATCCCTCTGACCTTCTTATTGACGATGAAACACAGAAATTGCATCGGAATTAAATAGAATAGGCACAATGCCGACTTAAGTACAAAAGGACTGACTCTTCTTACTAACTATGTTTTGAACCATTCCTGTGACACTAGTTATAGATTCCGATGCTTTACTTCAGGTTTACTGTTTCCCTTGGACCTTTTTATTAACGATGAAACACAGAAATTGCTTTGGAATTAAATACATAAGGCACAATGACGACTTGAGTACAAGAAGACTGACTCTTCCTACTGTCTATGTTTTGAACCATTCTTGTGACACTAGTTATACATTCTGATGCTTCACTTCAGGTTTACGGTATCCCTCTGACCCTCTTATTGACGATGAAACACAGAAATTGCATCGGAAATAAATAGAAAGGGCACAATGCCGACATAAGTACTAGAAGACTGACTCTTCCTACTGTCTATGTTTTGAACCATTCTTCTGACACTAGTTATAGATTCCGATGCTTCACTTCAGGTTTACTGTATCCCTCTGACCTTCTTATTGACGATGAAACACAGAAATTGCATCGGAAATAAATACAAAAGGCACAATGCCGACTCAAATACAAGAAGACTGACTCTTCCAACTGTCTGTGTTTTGAACCATTCCTGTGACCCTAGTAATACATTCCGATGCCTCATCTCAGGTTTACTGTATCCCTTGAACCTTCTTATTGACGATGAAACATGGAAATTGCATCGGGATTTAATAAAAAGGCACAATGCCGACTTCAGTACAAGAAGAGTGACTCTTCTTACTGACTGTGTTTTGAACCATTCCTGTGACACTACTTATAGATTCCGATGCTTCACTTCAGGTTCACTGTATCCCTCTGACCTTCTCACTGAAGATGAAACACAGAAATTTCTTCGGAATGAAATAAAAAAGGCACAGTGCCGACTTAAGTATAAGAAGACTGACTCTTCCGACTCTCTATGTTTTGAACCATTCCCGTGACTCTAGTTATAGATTCCGATGCTTAACTTCAGGTTTACTGTATCCCTATGACCTTCATATTGACGATGAAACACAGAAATTGCATCGGAATTAAATACAAAATTCACAATGCCGACTTAAGTACAAGAAGACTGACTCTTCCAATTGTCTATGTTTTGAACCATTCCTGTGACACTAGTTATAGATTCCGATACTTCACTTCAGTTTTACTGTATCTCTCTGACCTTCTTATTGACGATGAAACACAGAAATTGCATCGGAATTAAAAAGAAAAGGCACAATGCCGACTTAAGTACAAGAAGACTGACTCTTCTTATTGTCTATGTTTTGAACCATTCCTGTGACACTAGTTATAGATTCCGATGCTTCACTTCAGGTGTACTGTATCCCTTGGACCTTCTTATTGACGATGAAACACAGAAATTGCATCGGGATTAAATACAAAAGGCACAATGCCGACTTAAGTACAAGAAGACTGACTCTTCTTACTGTCTATGTTTTGAACCATTCCTGTGACACTAGTTATAGATTCCGATGCTTTACTTCAGGTTTACAGTTTCCCTTGGACCTTCTTATTGACGATGAAACACAGAAATTGCTTTGCAATTAAATACATAAGGCACAATGCCGACTTAAGTACAAGAAGACTGACTCTTCCTACTGTCTATGTTTTGAACCATTCCTGTGACACTAGTTATAGATTCCGATGCTTTACTTCAGGTTTACAGTTTCCCTTGGACCTTCGTATTGACGATGAAACACAGAAATTGCATCGGAATTAAATACAAAAGGCACAATGCCGACTCAAATATAGGATGACTGGCTCTTCTTACTCCCTATGTTTTGAACCTTTCCTGTGAGACCGGTTTTAGATTCCGATGCTTCACTTCAGGTTTACTGTATCCCGTGGACCTTCTTATTGACGACGACACACAGAAATTGCATCGGAATTAAGTAGAAAAGGCACAATGCCGACTTAAGTATAAGAAGACTGACTCTTCTTACTGACTATGATTTGAAAATTTCCAGTGAGACCAGTTTTAGATTCCGATGCTTCACTATATGTTTACTGTATCCCTTGGACTCTCTTATTGCCGATGAAACACAGAAATTGCATCGGAATTAAATACAAAAGGCACAAGGCCGACTTAAGTACAAGAAGATTGATTCTTCTTGCTGTGTGTGTTTTGAACCACTCCTGTGACACTAGTTATAGACTCCGATGCTTCACTTCTGGTTTAATGTATCCCTTGGCCCTTCTTATGGACGACGAAACACAGAAATTGCATCGGAATTAAATAGAAAAGGCACAATGCCGACATAAGTACAAGAAGACTGACTCTTCCAACTGTCTATGTTTTGTACCATTCCTGGGATACTACTTATAGATTCCGATGCTTCACTTCAGGTTTACTGTATCCCTCTGACACTGTTATTGACGATGAAACACAGAAATTGCATCGGTATTAAATACAAACGGCACAATGCCGACTAAAGTACAAGAAGACCGACTCTTCGTACTGTCTATGTTTTGAACCATTCCTGTGACACAACTTATAGATTCCGAAGCATCACTTCAGGTTTACTGTATCCTTTGGACCTTCGTATTGACGATAAAACACAGAATTTGCATCGGAATTAAATACAAAAGGCACAATGCCGACTTAAATACAAGAAGACCGACTCTTCTTACTGTCTATGTTTTTTGAGCAATTCCTGTGACACTTGTTATAGATTCCGATGCTTCACTTCAGGTTTACTGTATCCCTTGGACCTTCTTATCGACGATGAAACACAGAAATAGCATCGGAATGAAATACAAAATGCACAATGCCGACTTAAGTACAAGAAGACTGACTCTTCCAACTGTCTATGTATTGAACCATTCCTGTGATACTAGTTATAGATTCTGATGCTTCACTTCAGGTTTACTGTATCCCTCTGACACTCTTATTGACGATGAAACACAGAAATTGCATCGGAATTAAATGGAAAAGGTACAATGCCGGTTTAAGTGCAAGAAGTCTGACTCTTCCTAGGGTCTATGTTTGAACCGTTCCTGTGACACTAGTTATAGATTCCGATGCTTCACTCCAGGTTTACTGTATCCCTCTGACATTCTTATTGTCGATGAAACACAGAAATTGCATCGGAAATAAATAGAAAATGCACAATGCCGTATTAAGCACAAGACGACTGACTCTTCTTACAGCCTATGTTTTGAAAAATTCCTGTAACAATAGTTATAGATTCCGATGCTTCACTTCAAATTTACTGTATCCCTCTGACCTGCGTATTGACGATGAAACACAGTAATTGCATCGGAATTAAATACAAAAGGCACAATCCCGACTTAAGTACAAGACGACTGACTCTTCCTATTGTCTATGTTTTGAACCATTCTTGTGACACTAGTTATAAATTCCGATGCTTCACTTCAGGTTTATTGTATCCCTCTGACCTTCTTATTGACGATGAAACACAGAAATTGCATCGGAATTAAATACAAAAGGCACAATGCCGACTCAAATATAAGATGACTGGCTCTTCTTACTCCCTATGTTTTGAACCTTTCCTGTGAGACCGGTTTTAGATTCCGATGCTTCACTTCAGGTTTACCGTATCCCGTGGACCTTCTTATTGACGACGACACACAGAAATTGCATCGGAATTAAGTAGAAACGGCACAATGCCGACTTAAGTATAAGAAGACTGACTCTTCTTACTGACTATGATTTGAACATTTCCAGTGAGACCAGTTTTAGATTCCGATGCTTCACTATATGTTTACTGTATCCCTTGGACTCTCTTATTGACGATGAAACACAGAAATTGCATCGGAATTAAATACAAAAGGCACAAGGCCGACTTAAGTACAAGAAGATTGATTCTTCTTGCTGTGTGTGTTTTGAAACACTCCTGTGACACTAGTTATAGATTCCGATGCTTCACTTCTGGTTTACTGTATCCCTTGGACCTTCTTATGGACGACGAAACACAGAAATTGCATCGGAATTAAATACAAAAGGCACAATGGCGACACAATTACAAAATGGCTGGCTCTTCTTACTCTCTATGATTTGAACCTTTCCTGTGAGACCGGTTTTAGATTCCGATGCTTCACTTCAGGTTTACTGCATCCCTTGGACCTTCTTATTGACAACGAAACACAGAAATTGCATCGGAATTAAATACAAAAGGCCCAATGCCGACTTAACTACAAGAAGACTGACTCTTCCGAGTCTATGTTTTCAACCATTCCTGTGACTCTAGGTATAGATTCCGATGCTTCACTTCAGGTTATCTGTATCCCTTGGGCATTCTTATTGACGACGAAACACAGAAATTCCATCGGAATTAAATAGAATAGACACAATGCCGACTTAAGTACAAGAAGACTGACTCTTCCAACTGTCTATGATTTAAACCATTCCTGTCATACTAGTTATAGATTCTGATGCTTCACACAATGCCGACTTAAGTACAAGAAGACTGACTCTTCCAACTGTCTATGATTTAAACCATTCCTGTCATACTAGTTATAGATTCTGATGCTTCACTTCAGGTTTACTGTATCCCTCTGACACTCTTATTGACGATGAAACACAGAAATTGCATCGGAATTAAATGGAAAAGGTACAATGCCGAATTAAGTGCAAGAAGACTGACTCTTCCTAGTGTCTATGTTTGAACCGTTCCTGTGACACTACTTATAGATTCCGATGCTTCACTCCAGGTTTACTGTATCCCTCTGACATTCTTATTGTCGATGAAACACAGAAATTGCATCGGAAATAAATAGAAAATGCACAATGCTGTATTAAGCACAAGACGACTGACTCTTCTTACAGCCTATGCTTTGAAAAATTCCTGTAACAATAGTTATAGACTCCGATGCTTCACTTCAAATTTACTGTATCCCTCTGACCTTCTTATTGACGATGAAACACAGAAATTGCATCGGAATTAAATAAAAAACTCACAATTCCGACTCAAATACAAGATGACAGGCTCTTCTTACTCTCTATGTTTTGAACCTTTACTGTGAGACCGGTTTTAGATTCCGATGCTTCACTTCAGGTTTACTGTATCCCTTGGACCTTCTTAATGACGACTAAACACAGAAATTGCATCGGAATTAAATAGAAAAGGCACAATGCCGACTTAAGTACAAGAAGACTGACCCATCCAACTGTCTATGATTTGAAAAATTCCTGTGACACTAGTTATAGATTCCGATGCTTCACTTCAGGTTTACTGTATCCTTTGGACCTTCTTATTGACGATGAAACAAAGAAGTTGCATCGGAATTAAATAGAAAAGGCACAATGCCAACTTAAGTAAGGGATGACTGGCTCTACTTACTCTCTATGTTTTGAACCTTTCTGTGAGACCGGTTTTAGATTCCGATACTTCACTTCAGGTTTACTGTATCCCGTGGACCTTCTTATTGACGACGAAACACAGAAATTGCATCGGAATTAAGTGGAAAAGGCACAATATCGACTTAAGTATAAGAAGACTGACTCTTCTTACTGACTATGATTTGAACATTTCCTGTGAGACCAGTTTTAGATTCAGATGCTTCACTATATGATTACTGTATCCCTTGGACCTTCTTATTGACGATGAAACACAGAAATTGCATCGGAATTAAATACAAAATTCACAAGGCCGACATAAGCACAAGAAGACTGACTCTTCTTGCGCTCTATGTTTGAACCATTCCTGCGACACTAGTTATAGATTCCGATGCTTCACTTCAGGTTTACTGTATCCCTTGGACCTTGTTATTGACGATGAAACACAGAAATCGCATTGGAATTAAATACAAAAGGCAAAATGCCGACTTAAGTACAAGAAGAATGACTCTTCTTGCTGTGTATGTTTTGATTCATTCCTGTGACACTAGTTATAGATTCCGATGCTTCACTTCAGGTTTACTGTATCCCTCTGACCTTCTTATTTGTCGCCGAAACACAGAAATTGCATCGGAATTAAATAGCAAAAGCATAATGCCGAGTTAAGTACAAGAAGACTGACTCCTCCTACTGTCTATGTTTTGAACCATTCCTGAGTCTCTAGTTATAGATTCCGATGCTTCACTTCACGTTTACTGTATCCCTCTGACCTTCTTATTGACGATGAAACACAGAAATTGCATTGGAATTGAATACAAAGGGCACAATGCCGACTTAAGTACAAGAAGAGTGACTCTTCTTACTGTCTATGTTTTGAACCTTTTCTGTGACACTAGTTATAGATTCCGATGCTTCACTGAAGGTTTACTGTATCCCTTGGACCTTCATAATGACGACGAAACACAGAAATTGCTTCGGAATTAAATACAAATGCACAATCCCAACTTAAGCACAAGAAGACTGACTCTTCCGTGTCTTTGTTTTCAACCATTCCTGTGACACTAGATATAGATTCCAATGCTTCACTTCAGGTTTACTGTATCCCTTGGAACTTCTTATCGACGATGAAACACAGAAATAGCATCGGAATTAAATACAAAATGCGCAATGCCGACTTAAGTACAAGAAGACTGACTTACCTTACTGTCTATGTTTTGAACCATTACTGTGACACTAGTTATAGATTCCGATGCTTCACTTCAGGTTTACTGTATCCCTCTGACCATCTTATTGACGATGAAACACAGAAATTGCATCGGAATTAAATACAAAAGGCACAATGCCGACTCTATTACAAGATGGCTGGCATTTCTTACTCTCTATGTCTTGAACCTTTCCTGTGAGACCGGTTTTAGATTCCGATGCTTCACTTCAGGTTTACTGCATCCCTTGGAGCTTCTTATTGACAACGAAACAAAGAAATTGCATCGGAATTAAATACAAAAGGCCCAATGCCGACTTAACTACAAGAAGACTGACTCTTCCGTGTCTATGTTTTCAACCATTCCTGTGACACTAGGTATAGATTCCGATGCTTCACTTCAGGTTTACTGTATCCCTTGGACATTCTTATTGACGACGAAACACAGAAATTCCATCGGAATTAAATAGAATAGACACAATGCCGACTTAAGTACAAGAAGACTGACTCTTCCAACTGTCTATGTTTTGAACCATTCCTGTGATACTAGTTATAGTTTCTGATGCTTCACTTGAGGTTTACTGTATCCCTCTGACACTCTTATTGACGATGAAACACAGAAATTGCATCGGAATTAAATGGAAAAGGTACAATGCCGGTTTAAGTGCAAGAAGACTGACTCTTCCTAGGATCTATGTTTGAACCGTTCCTGTGACACTAGTTATAGATTCCGATGCTTCACTCCAGGTTTACTGTATCCCTCTGACATTCTTATTGTCGATGAAACACAGAAATTGCATCGGAAATAAATAGAAAATGCACAATGCCGTATTAAGCACAAGACGACTGACTCTTCTTACAGCCTGTGTTTTGAAAAATTCCTGTAACAATAGTTATAGATTCCGATGCTTCACTTCAAATTTACTGTATCCCTCTGACCTGCGAATTGACGATGAAACACAGTAATTGCATCGGAATTAAATACAAAAGGCACAATTCCGACTTAAGCACAAGAAGACTGACTCTTCTTACTGTCTATGATGTGAACCATTCCTGTGACACTAGTTATAGATTCCGATGCTTCACTTCAGGTTTACTGTATCCCTTGGACCTTCTTATCGACGATGAAACACAGAGATTGGATCGGAATTAAATACAAAAGGCACAATGCCGACTTAAGTACAAGAAGACTGACTCTTCTTACTGTCTATGATGTGAACCATTCCTGTGACACAAGTTATAGATTCCGATGCTTCACTTCAGGTTTACTGTATCCCTCTGACCTTATTATTGACGATGAAACACAGAATTTGATCGGAATTAAATACAAAAGGCCCAATGCCGACTCAAATACAAGATGGCTGGCTCTTCTTACTCTCTATGTTTTGAACCTTTCCTGTGAGACCGGTTTTACATTCCGATGCATGACTTCAGGTTTACTGTATCCCGCGGACCTTCTTATTGACGACGAAACACAGAAATTGCATCGGAATTAAGTAGAAAAGGCACAATGCCGACATAAGTACAAGAAGACTGACTCTTCCTACTGTCTATGTTTTGAACCATTCCTGAGTCTCTAGTTATAGATTCCGATGCTTCACTTCACGTTTACTGTATCCCTCTGACCTTCCTATTGACGATAAAACACAGAAATTGCATCGGAATGAAATACAAAGGGCACAATGCCGACTTAAGTACAGGAAGAGTGACTCTTCTTACTGACTATGTTTTGAACCTTTTCTGTGACACTAGTTATAGATTCCGATGCTTCACTTCAGGTTTAGTGTATCTCTTGGACCTTCATATTGAAGACGAAACACAGAAATTGCATCGGAATTAAATACAAATGCACATTCCCGACTTAAGCACAAGAAGACTGACTCATCCGTGCCTATGTTTTGAACCATTTCTGTGTTACTAGTTACAGATTACGAGGCTACACTTCAGGTTTACCGTATCCTTTGGAGCTTCTTATTGACGATGAAACACAGAATTTGCATCTGAATTATATAAAAAAGGCACAATGCGGACTTAAGTACAAGAAGACTGACTCTTCCTACTGGCTATGTTTAAACCATTCCTGTGACACTAGTTATAGATTCCGATTCTTCACTTTAGGTTTACTGTATCCCACTGACGTTCTTATTGACGATGAAACACAGAAATTGCATCGGAATTAAATACAAAAAGCACAGTGACGACTTAAGTACAAGAAGACTAACTCTTCTCACTGCCTATGTTTTGAACCATTCCTGTGACACTAGTTATAGATTCCGAAGCTTCACCTCAGGGTTACTGTGTCCTTTGGACATTCTTATTGACGATGAAACACAGAAATTGCATCGGAAACAAAAAGAAAAGGCACAATGCCGACATAAGTACAATAAGACTGACTCTTTCTAGTGTCTATGTTTTGAACCGTTCCTGTGACACTAGTTATAGATTCCGATGCTTTACTTCGGGTTTACTGTATCCCTCTGACATTCTTAATGTCGATGAAACACAGAAATTGCATCGGAATTAGATAGAAAAGGCACAATGCCGTATTAAGTACAAGAAGACTGACTCTTCTTAATGTCTATGTTTTGAACCATTCCTGTGGCACTAGTTACAGATTCCGATGCTTCAGTTCAGGTTTCCTGTATCCCTTGGACCTTCTTATCGACGATGAAACACAGAAATTGCATCGGAATTAAAGGCAAAAGGCACAATGCCGACTTAAGTACAAGAAGACTGACTCTTCTTACTGTCTATGTTTTGAACCATTCCTATGACACTAGTTATAGATTCCGATGCTTCCCTTCAGGTTTACTGAATCCCTTGGGCCTTTTTATTGACGATGAAACTTAGAAATTGCATCGGACTTAAATACAAAATGCACAATGCCGACTTAAGTATAAGAAGTCTAACTCTTCTTACTGACTATGATTTGAACATTTCCTGTGAGACCAGTTTTAGATTCTGATGCTTCACTATAAGTGTACTGTATCCCTTGTACCTTCCTATTGACGATGAAACACAGAAATTGCATCGGAATTAAATACATAAGGCACAAGGCCGACTTAAGTACAAGAAGACTGACTCTTCTTACAGTCTATGTTTTGAACCATTCCTGAGACACTAGCTATACATTACGATGCTTCACTTCAGATTTACTGTATCCCTTGGACCTTGTTATTGACGATGAAACACAGAAATTGCATCGGAAACAAAAAGAAAAGGCGCAATGCCGACATAAGTACAAGAAGACTGACTCTTTCTAGTGTCTATGTTTTGAACCGTTCCTGTGACACTAGTTATAGATTCCGATGCCTTACTTCGGGTTTACTGTATCCCTCTGACATTCTTAATGTCGATGAAACACAGAAATTGCATCGGAATTAGATAGAAAAGGCACAATGCCGTATTAAGTACAAGAAGACTGACTCTTCTTACTGTCTATGTTTTGAACCATTCCTGTGACACTAGTTATAGATTCCGATGCTTCACTTCAGGTTAACCGTATCCCTCTGACTTCTTATTGACGATGAAACACAGAAATTGCATCGGAATTAAATGCAAACGGCACAGTGCCAACTTAAGTACAAGAAGACTGACTCTTATTGCTGTCTATGATTTGAACAATTCCTGTGAATCTAGTTATAGATTCCGATGCTTCACTTCAGGATTACTGTATCCCTCTGACCTTCTTATTGACGACGAAACACAGGAATTGCATCGGAATTATGTAGAAAATGCACAAACCCGACTTAAGTATAAGAAGACTGACTCTTCTTACTGACTATGATTTGAACATTTCCTGTGAGACCAGTTTTAGATTCCGATGCTTCACTATATGTTTACTGTATCCCTTGGACCTTCTTATTGACGATGAAACACAGAAATTGCATCGGAATTAAATACAAAAGGCACAAGGCCGACTTAGGTACATGAAGACTGACACTTCTTATGGTCCATGCTTTGAACCATTCCTGTGACACTAGTTATAGATTCCGATGCTTTACTTTAGGTTTACTGTATCCCTTGGACCTTGTTATTGTCGATGGAACACAGAAATTGCATCGGCATTTAATACAAAAGGCACAATGCCGACTTAAGTACAAGAAGACTGACTCTTCCGACTGTCTATGTTTTGAACCATTCCTGTGACACTAGTTATAGATTCCGATGCATCACTTCAGGTTTACTGTATCCCTGTGACCTTCGTATTGAGGACGAAACACAGATATTGCATCGTAATTAAATAGAGAAGGCACAATGCCGACTTAAGTACAAGAAGACTGACTCTTCCAACTGTCTATGTTTTGAACCATTCCTGTGATACTAGTTATAGATTCCGATGCTTCACTTCAGGTTTACTGTATCCCTCTGACCTTCTTATTGACGATGAAACACAGAAATTGCATCGGAATTAAATACAAAAGGCACAATGCCGACTCACATGCAAGATGACTGGCTCTTCTTACTCTCTATGTTTTGAACCTTTCCTGTGAGACCGGTTTTAGATTCCGATGCTACACTTCAGGTTTACTGTATCCCTCTGACACTCTTACTGACGATGAAACACAGAAATTGCATCGGAATTAAATACAAAAGGCACAGTGCCAACTTAAGTACAAGAAGACTGACTCTTCTTACTTTCGATGATTTGAACCATTCCTGTGACACTAGGTATAGATTCCGAAGTTTCACTTCAGGTTTACTGTGTCCTTTGGACCTTCTTATTGGCGGTGAAACACAGAATTTGCATCGGAAACAAAAAGAAAAGGCACAATGCCGACATTAGTACAAGAAGACTGACTCTTTCTAGTGTCTATGTTTGAACCGTTCCTGTGACACTAGTTACAGATTCCGATGCTTCACTTCGGGTTTACTGTATCCCTCTGACATTCTTAATGTCGATGAAACACAGAAATTGCATCGGAATTAGATAGAAAAGGCACAATGCCGTATTAAGTACAAGAAGACTGACTCTTCTTACAGTCTATGATTTGAAAAATTCCTGTAACAATAGTTATAGATTCCGATGCTTCACATCAAATTTACTGTATCCCTCTAACCTTCATATTGACGATGAAACACAGCAATTGCATCGGAATTAAATACAAAAGGCACAATGCCGACTTAAGTACAAGAAGACTGACTCATCTTATTGTCTATGTTTTGAACCATTCCTGTGGCACTAGTTATAGATTCCGATGCTTCAGTTCAGGTTTCCTGTATCCCTTGGACCTTCTTATCGACGATGAAACACAGAAATTGCATCGGAATTAAATGCAAAAGGCACAATGCCGACTTAAGTACAAGAAGACTGACTCTTCTTACTGACTATGATTTGAACATTTCCTGTGAGAACAGTTTTAGATTCCGATGCTTCACTATAAGTGTACTGTATCCCTTGTACCTTCCTACTGACGATGAAACACAGAAATTGCATCGCAATTAAATACAAAAGGCGAAATGCCGACTTAAGTACAAGAAGAATGATTCTTCTGGCTGTGTGTGTTTTGAATCATTCCTGTGACACTAGTTATAGATTCCGATGCTTCACTTCAGGTTTATTGTATCCCTCTGACATTCTAATTTGTCGCCGAAACACAGAAATTGCATCGGAATTAAATAGAAAAAGCACAATGCCGACTTAAGTACAAGAAGACTGACTTTTCCTACTGTCTATGTTTTGAACCATTCCTGAGTCTCTAGTTATGGATTCCGATGCTTCACTTCACGTTTACTGTATGCCTCTGACCTTCTTATTGACGATGAAACACAGAAATTGCATCGGAATTAAATACAAAGGGCACAATGCCGACTTAAGTACAGGAAGAGTGACACTTCTTACTGTCTATGTTTTGAACCTTTTCTGTGGCACTAGTTATAGATTCCGATGCTTCACTTCAGGTTAACTGTATCCCTTGGACCTTCATATTGACGACGAAACACAGAAATTGCATCGGAATTAAATACAAATGCACAATCCCGACTTAAGCACAAGAAGACTGACTCTTCCGTGTCTATGATTTCAACTATTCCTGTGACACTAGATATAGATTCCAATGCTTCACTTCAGGTTTGCTGTATCCCTTGGACCTTCGTATTGACGACGAAACACAGAAATTGCATCGGAATTAAATAGAAAAGGCACAATGCCGACTTAAGTACAAGAAGACTGACTCTTCCAACTGTCTATGTTTTGAACCATTCCTGTGATACTAGTTATAGATTCCGATGCTTCACTTCAGGTTTACTGTATCCCTCTGACACTCTTATTGACGATGAAACACAGAAATTGCATCGGAATTAAATACAAAATGCACAATGCCGACTTAAGTACAAGAAGACTGACTCTTCTTACTGTATATGTTTTGAACCATACCTGTGACATTAGTTATAGATTCCGAAGCTTCACTTCAAGTTTACTGTGTCCTTTCGCCCTTCTTATTGACGATGAAACACAGAAATTGCAACGGAATCAAAAAGAAAAAGCACAATGCCGACATAAGTACAAGAAGACTGACTCTTCCTAGTGTCTATGTTTTGAACCGTTCCTGTGACACTAGTTACAGACTCCGATGCTTCACTTCAGGTTTACTGTATCCCTCTGACATTCTTATTGTCGATGAAACTTAGAAATTGCATCGGAATTAGATAGAAAAGGCACAATGCCGTATTAAGTACAAGAAGACTGACTCTTCGTACAGTCTATGTTTTGAAAAATTCCTGTAATAATACTTACAGATTCCGATGCTTCACTTCAAATTTACTGTATCCCTCTGACCTTCATATTGACGATGAAACACAGTAATTGCATCGGAATCAAATACAAATTGCACAATGACGACTTAAGTACAAGAAGACTGACTCTTCTTATTGTCTATGTTTTGATCCATTCCTGTGGCACTAGTTATAGATTCCGATGCTTCAGTTCAGGTTTCATGTATCGTTTGGACCTTCTTATCGACGATGAAACACAGAAATTGCATCGGAATTAAATGCAAAAGGCACAATGCCGACTTACGTACAAGAAGACTGACTCTTCTTACTGTCTATGTTTTGAACCATTCCTGTGACTCTAGTTATAGATTCCAATGCTTCACTTCAGGTTTACTGTATCCCTTGGGCCTTGTTATTGACGATGAAACACAGAATTTGCATCGGAATTAAATACAAAAGGGACAATGCCGACTTAAGTACAAGAAGAGTGAGTCTTCCAACTGTCTATGTTTTGAACCATTCCTGTGATACTAGTTATAGATTCCGATGCTGCACTTCAGGTTTACTCTATCCCTCTGACACTCTTATTGACGATGAAACATAGAAATTGCATCGGAATTAAATACAAAAGGCACAATGCCGACTTAAGTACAAGAAGACTGACTCTTCTTACTGTCTATGTTTTGTACCATTCCTGTGATACTAGTTATAGATTCCGAGGCTTCACTTCAGGTTTACCGTATCCTTTGGACCTTCTTATTGACGATGAAACACAGAATTTGCATCTGAATTATATAAAAAAGGCACAATGCCGACTTAAGTACAAGAAGAATGACCCTTCTCACTGTCTATGTTTTTAGCAATTCCTGTGACACTACTTATCGATTCCGATGCGTCACTTAAGGTTTACTGTATCCCTTGGACCTTCTTATTGACGGTGAAACACAGAAATGATTCCTGAATTAAATACAAAAGGCACAATGCCGACTCACATACAAGTTGACTGGCTCTTCTTACTCTCTATGTTTTGAATCTTCCCTGTGAGATCGGTTTTAGAATCCGATGCTTCACTTGAGGTTTACTGTATCCCTTGGACCTTCTTATTGACGATAAAACACAGAAATTGCATCGGAATTAAATACAAAAGGCACAGTGCCGACTTAAGTACAAGAAGACTGACTCTCCTTACTGTCTATGTTTTGAACCATACCTGTGACACTAGTTATAGATTCCGATGCTTCCCTTCAGGTTTACTGTATCCCTTGGGCCTTGTTATTGACGATGAAACACAGAAATTGCATCGGACTTAAATACAAAATGCACAATGCCGACTTAAGTATAAGAAGTCTAACTCTTCTTACTGACTATGATTTGAACATTTCCTGTGAGAACAGTTTTAGATTCCGATGCTTCACTATAAGTGTACTGTATCCCTTGTACCTTCCTACTGACGATGAAACACAGAAATTGCATCGCAATTAAATACAAAAGGCAAAATGCCGACTTAAGTACAAGAAGAATGATTCTTCTGGCTGTGTGTGTTTTGAATCATTCCTGTGACACTAGTTATAGATTCCGATGCTTCACTTCAGGTTTATTGTATCCCTCTGACATTCTAATTTGTCGCCGAAACACAGAAATTGCATCGGAATTAAATAGAAAAAGCACAATGCCGACTTAAGTACAAGAAGACTGACTTTTCCTACTGTCTATGTTTTGAACCATTCCTGAGTCTCTAGTTATGGATTCCGATGCTTCACTTCACGTTTACTGTATGCCTCTGACCTTCTTATTGACGATGAAACACAGAAATTGCATCGGAATTAAATACAAAGGGCACAATGCCGACTTAAGTACAGGAAGAGTGACACTTCTTACTGTCTATGTTTTGAACCTTTTCTGTGGCACTAGTTATAGATTCCGATGCTTCACTTCAGGTTAACTGTATCCCTTGGACCTTCATATTGACGACGAAACACAGAAATTGCATCGGAATTAAATACAAATGCACAATCCCGACTTAAGCACAAGAAGACTGACTCTTCCGTGTCTATGATTTCAACTATTCCTGTGACACTAGATATAGATTCCAATGCTTCACTTCAGGTTTGCTGTATCCCTTGGACCTTCGTATTGACGACGAAACACAGAAATTGCATCGGAATTAAATAGAAAAGGCACAATGCCGACTTAAGTACAAGAAGACTGACTCTTCCAACTGTCTATGTTTTGAACCATTCCTGTGATACTAGTTATAGATTCCGATGCTTCACTTCAGGTTTACTGTATCCCTCTGACACTCTTATTGACGATGAAACACAGAAATTGCATCGGAATTAAATACAAAATGCACAATGCCGACTTAAGTACAAGAAGACTGACTCTTCTTACTGTATATGTTTTGAACCATACCTGTGACATTAGTTATAGATTCCGAAGCTTCACTTCAAGTTTACTGTGTCCTTTCGCCCTTCTTATTGACGATGAAACACAGAAATTGCAACGGAATCAAAAAGAAAAAGCACAATGCCGACATAAGTACAAGAAGACTGACTCTTCCTAGTGTCTATGTTTTGAACCGTTCCTGTGACACTAGTTACAGACTCCGATGCTTCACTTCAGGTTTACTGTATCCCTCTGACATTCTTATTGTCGATGAAACTTAGAAATTGCATCGGAATTAGATAGAAAAGGCACAATGCCGTATTAAGTACAAGAAGACTGACTCTTCGTACAGTCTATGTTTTGAAAAATTCCTGTAATAATACTTACAGATTCCGATGCTTCACTTCAAATTTACTGTATCCCTCTGACCTTCATATTGACGATGAAACACAGTAATTGCATCGGAATCAAATACAAATTGCACAATGACGACTTAAGTACAAGAAGACTGACTCTTCTTATTGTCTATGTTTTGATCCATTCCTGTGGCACTAGTTATAGATTCCGATGCTTCAGTTCAGGTTTCATGTATCCTTTGGACCTTCTTATCGACGATGAAACACAGAAATTGCATCGGAATTAAATGCAAAAGGCACAATGCCGACTTACGTACAAGAAGACTGACTCTTCTTACTGTCTATGTTTTGAACCATTCCTGTGACTCTAGTTATAGATTCCGATGCTTCACTTCAGGTTTACTGTATCCCTTGGGCCTTGTTATTGACGATGAAACACAGAATTTGCATCGGAATTAAATACAAAAGGGACAATGCCGACTTATGTACAAGAAGAGTGAGTCTTCCAACTGTCTATGTTTTGAACCATTCCTGTGATACTAGTTATAGATTCCGATGCTGCACTTCAGGTTTACTCTATCCCTCTGACACTCTTATTGACGATGAAACATAGAAATTGCATCGGAATTAAATACAAAAGGCACAATGCCGACTTAAGTACAAGAAGACTGACTCTTCTTACTGTCTATGTTTTGTACCATTCCTGTGATACTAGTTATAGATTCCGAGGCTTCACTTCAGGTTTACCGTATCCTTTGGACCTTCTTATTGACGATGAAACACAGAATTTGCATCTGAATTATATAAAAAAGGCACAATGCCGACTTAAGTACAAGAAGAATGACCCTTCTCACTGTCTATGTTTTTAGCAATTCCTGTGACACTACTTATCGATTCCGATGCGTCACTTAAGGTTTACTGTATCCCTTGGACCTTCTTATTGACGGTGAAACACAGAAATGGTTCCTGAATTAAATACAAAAGGCACAATGCCGACTCACATACAAGTTGACTGGCTCTTCTTACTCTCTATGTTTTGAATCTTTCCTGTGAGATCGGTTTTAGAATCCGATGCTTCACTTGAGGTTTACTGTATCCCTTGGACCTTCTTATTGACGATAAAACACAGAAATTGCATCGGAATTAAATACAAAAGGCACAGTGCCGACTTAAGTACAAGAAGACTGACTCTCCTTACTGTCTATGTTTTGAACCATACCTGTGACACTAGTTATAGATTCCGATGCTTCCCTTCAGGTTTACTGTATCCCTTGGGCCTTGTTATTGACGATGAAACACAGAAATTGCATCGGACTTAAATACAAGATGCACAATGCCGACTTAAGTATAAGAAGTCTAACTCTTCTTACTGACTATGATTTGAACATTTCCTGTTAGACCAGTTTTAGATTCCGATGTTTCACTATAAGTGTACTGCATCCCTTGTACCTTCCTATTGACGATGAAACACAGAAATTGCATCGGAATTAAATACATAAGGCACAAGGCCGACTTAAGTACAAGAAGACTGACTCTTCTTACAGTCTATGTTTTGAACCATTCCTGAGTCACTAGTTATAGATTACGATGCTTCACTTCAGGATTACTGTATCCCTGTGACCTTCTTATTTACGACGAAACACAGAAATTGCATTGGAATTAAATAGAAAAGACCAAATGCGAACCTAAGTACAAGAAGACTGACTCTTCCAACTGTCTATGTTTTGAAAAATTCCTGTGACACTAGTTATAGATTCCGATGCTACACTTCAGGTTTACTGTATCCCTTGGACCTTCTTATCGACGATGAAACACAGAAATAGCATCGGAATTAAATACAAAAGGCACAATGCCGACTTAAGTACAAGAAGACTGACTCTTCTTAATGTCTATGTTTTGAACCATTCCTGTGACACTAGGTATAGATTCCGATGCTTCACTTCAGGTTAACTGTATCCCTCTGACTTCTTATTGACGATGAAACACAGAAATTGCATCGGAATTAAATGCAAACGGCACAGTGCCGACTTAAGTACAAGAAGACTGACTCTTCTTACTGACTATGTTGTGAACATTTCCAGTGAGACCAGTTTTAGATTCCGATGCTTCACAATACGTTTACTGTATCCCTTGGACCTTCTTATTGACGATGAAACACAGAAAGTACTTCGGAATTGAATACAAAAGGCACAATGCCGACTTAAGTACAAGAAGACTGAGTCTTATTGCTGTGTATGCTTTGAACCTTCCTGTGAATCTAGTTATAGATTCCGATGCTTCACTTCACGATTACTGTATCCCTCTGACCTTCTTATTGACGACGAAACACAGAAATAGGATCGGAATTATGTAGAAAAGGCACAAAGCCGACTTGAGTATAAGAAGACTGACTCTTCTTACTGACTATGATTTGAACATTTCCTGTGAGACCAGTTTTAGATTCCGATGCTTCACTATATGTTTACTGTATCCCTTGGACCTTCTTATTGACGATGAAACACAGAAATTGCATCGTAATTAAATACAAAAGGCACAAGGCCGACTTAGGTACAAGAAGACTGACACTTCTTACTGTCTATGTTTTGAACAATTCCTGTGACACTGGTTATAGATTCCGATGCTTTACTTCAGGTTTACTGTATCCCTTGGACCTTGTTATTGTCGATGAAACACAGAAATTGCATCGGAATTAAATACAAAAGGCACAATGCCGACTTAAGTACAAGAAGACTGACTCTTCCGACTGTCTATGTTTTGAACCATTCCTGTGACACTAGTTATAGATTCCGATGCATCACTTCAGGTTTACTGTTTACCGCTGACCTTCTTATTGACGATGAAACACAGAAATTGCATCGGAATTAAATACAAAGGGCACAATGCCGACTTAAGTACAAGAAGACTGACTCTTCTAACTGTCTATGTTTTGAACCTTTTCTGTGACACTAGTTATAGATTCCGATGTTTCACTTCAGGTTTACTGTATCCCTTGGACCTTCATATTGACGACGAAACACAGAAATTGCATCGGAATTAAATACAAATGCACAATGCCGACTTAAGCACAAAAAGACTGACTCTTCCGTGTCTATGTTTTCAACCATTCCTGTGACACTAGATATAGATTCCAATGCTTCACTTGAGGTTTACTGTATCCCTTGGTTCTTCGAATTGACGACGAAACAAAGGAATTGCATTGGAATTAAATAGAAAAGGCACAATGCTGACTTAAGTACATAAAGACTGACTCTTCCAATTGTCTATGCATTGAACCATTCCTGTGATACTAGTTATAGATTCCGATGCTTCACTTCAGGTTTACTGTATCCCTCTGACCTTCTTATTGACGATGAAACACAGAAATCGCATCGGAATTAAATACAAAAGGCACAATGCCGACTCACATGCAAGATGAATGGCCCTTCTTACTCTCTATGTTTTGAATCTTTCCTGTGAGACCGGTTTTAGATTCCGATGCTTCACTTCAGGTTTACTGTATCCCTCTGACATTCTTAATGTCGATAAAACACAGAAATTGCATCGGAATTAGATAGAAAAGGCACAATGCCGTATTAAGTACAAGAAGACTGACTCTTCTTACAGTCTATGTTTTGAAAAACTCCTGTAACAATAGTTGTAGATTCCGATGCTTCACTTCAAATTTACTGTATCCTTCTGACCTTCATATTGACGATGAAACACAGTAATTGCATCGGAATTAAATACAAAAGGCACAATGCCGACTTAAGTACAAGAAGACTGACTCTTCCGACTGTCTATGTTTGAAAAATTCCTGTGACACTAGTTATAGATTCCGATGCTACACTTCAGGTTTACTGTATCCCTTGGACCTTCTTATTGACGATGAAACACAGAAATTGCATCGGAATTAAATACAAAGGGCACAATGCCGACTTAAGTACAAGAAGACTGACTCTTCTTACTGTCTACGTTTTGAACCTTATCTGTGACACTAGTTATAGATTCCGATGCTTCACTTCAGGTTTACTGTATCCCTTGGACCTTCATATTGACGACGAAACACAGAAATTGCATCGGAATTAAATACAAATTCACAATGCCGACTAGAGCACAAAAAGACTGACTCTTCCGTGTCTATGTTTTCAACAATTCCTGTGACACTAGATATAGATTCCAACGCTTCACTTCAGGTTTACTGTATCCCTCTGACCTTCTTATTGACGATGAAACACAGAAATTGCATCGGAATTAAATACAAAAGGCACAATGCCGACTCACATGCAAGATGAATGGCCCTTCTTACTCTCTATGTTTTGAATCTTTCCTGTGAGACCGGTTTTAGATTCCGATGCTTCACTTCAGGTTTACTGTATCCCTCTCACATTCTTAATGTCGATAAAACACAGAAATTGCATCGGAATTAGATAGAAAAGGCACAATGCCGTATTAAGTACAAGAAGACTGACTCTTCTTACAGTCTATGTTTTGAAAAATTCCTGTAACAATAGTTGTAGATTCCGATGCTTCACTTCAAATTTACTGTATCCTTCTGACCTTCATATTGACGATGAAACACAGTAATTGCATCGGAATTAAATACAAAAGGCACAATGCCGACTTAAGTACAAGAAGACTGACTCTTCCGACTGTCTATGTTTGAAAAATTCCTGTGACACTAGTTATAGATTCCGATGCTACACTTCAGGTTTACTGTATCCCTTGGACCTTCTTATTGACGATGAAACACAGAAATTGCATCGGAATTAAATACAAAGGGCACAATGCCGACTTAAGTACAAGAAGACTGACTCTTCTTACTGTCTATGTTTTGAACCATTCATGTGACACTAGTTATAGATACCGAAGCTTCACTTCAGGTTTACTGTATCCTTTGCACCATCTTATTGACGATAAAGCATAGAATTTGCATCGGGATTAAATACAAAAGGCACAAAGCCGACTTAAGTATGACAAGACTGACTCTTCTTACTGACTATGATTTGATCATTACCTGTGAGACCAGTTTTAGAGTCTGATGCTTCACTATAAGTGTACTCTATCCCTTGTATCTTCCTATTGACGATGAAACACAGAAAATGCATCGGAATTAAATACAAAAGGCACAAGGCCGACAGAAGTACAAGAAGACTGACTATTCTTGCTGTCTATGTTTTGAACCATTCCTGTGACACTAGTTATAGATTACGATGCTTCACTTCAGATTTACTGTACCCCTTGGACCTTGTTATTGACGATGAAACACAGAAATTGCATCGGATTTAAATGCAAATGGCACAATGCCGACTTAAGTACAAGAAGACTGACTCTTCTTGCTGTGTATGTTTTGAACCATTCCTGTGACACTAGTTATAGATTCCGATGCTTCACTTCAGGTTTACTGTATCCCTCTGACCATCTTATTGACGACGAAACACAGAAATTGCATCGGAATTAAATAGAAAAGGCACAATGCCGACTTAAGTACAAGAAGACTGACTCTTCCTATTGTCTATGTTTTGAACCATTCCTGTGACTCTAGTTATAGATTCCGATGCTTCGATAAACGTTTACTGTATCCCTCTGACCTTCTTATTGAGGATGAAACACAGAAATTGCATCGGAATTAAACACAAAAGGCACAATGCCGACTTAAGTACAAGAAGACTGACTCTTTTTACTGTCTATGATTTGAACCATTCCTGTGACACTAGTTACAGATTCCGAAGCTTTACTTCAGGTTTACTGTATCCTTTGGACCTTCTTATTGACGATGAAACACAGATTTTGCATCGGAATTAAATGCAAAAGGCACAATGCCGACTTAAGTACAAGAAGAGTGAGTCTTCCAACTGTCTATGTTTTGATCCATTCCTGTGATACTAGTTATAGATTCCGATGCTTCACTTCAGGTTTACTGTATCCCTCTGACACTCGTATTGACGATGAAACACAGAAATTGCATCGGAATTAAATATGTGATACTAGTTATAGATTCCGATGCTTCACTTCAGGTTTACTGTATCCCTCTGACACTCGTATTGACGATGAAACACAGAAATTGCATCGGAATTAAATACAAAAGGCACAACGCCGACTTAAGTACAAGTAGACTGACTCTTCTTAGTGTCTATGTTTTGAACCATTCCTGTGACACTAGTTATAGATTCCGAAGCTTCACTACAGGTTTTCTGTATCCTTTGGACCTTCTTATTGACGATGAAAATACAGAATTTGCATCTGAATTACATAAAAAAGGCAGAATGCCGACATAAGTACAAGAAGAATGACTCTTATTATTGTCTATGTTTTGAGCAATTCCTGTGACACTAGTTATAGATTACGTTGCTTCACTTCAGGTTCACTGTATCCCTTGGACCTTCTTATCGACGACGAAACAGAAATAGCAGCGGAATTTAATACAAAAGGCTCAATGCCGAGTTAAGTACAAGAAGACTGACTCTTCTTACTCTCTATGTTTTGAACCATTCCTGTGACACTAGTTATAGATTCCGATGCTTCGCTTCAGTTTTACTGTATCCTTTGGACCTTGTTATTGTCGATGAAACACAGAAATTGCTTCAGAATCAAATACAAAAGGCACAAAGCCGACTTAAGTATAACAAAACTGACTCTTCTTACTGACTAAGATTTGAACATTTCCTGTGAGACCAGTTTTAGATTCCGATGCTTCACTATATGTTTACTGTATCCCTTGGACCTTCTTATTGACGATGAAACACAGAAATTGCATCGGAAGTAAATAAAAAATGCACAATGCCGACTTAAGTACAAGAAGACTGATGCTTATTGCTGTGTATGTTTTGAACCATTCCTGTGAAATTAGTTATGAATTCCGATGCTTCACTTCAGGTTTACTGTATCCCTTTGACCTTCTTATTGACGACGAAACGCAGAAATTACATCGGAATTGTGTAGAAAAGGGACAAAGCCGACTTAAGTATAAGAAGACTGACTCTTCTTGCTGACTATGATTTGAATATTTCCTGTGAGACCAGTCTTAGATGCCGATGCTTCACTATATGTTTACTGTATCCCTTGGACCTTCTTATTGTCGATGAAACACAGAAATTGCATCGGAATTAAATACAAAAGGCACAAGGCCGACTTAGGTACAAGTAGACTGACTCTTCTAACTGTCTATGTTTTGAACCATTCCTGCGACACTAGTTATAGATTCCGATGTTTCACTTCAGGTTTACTGTATCCCTTGGACCTTGTTATTGACGATGAAACACAGAAATTGCATCGGAATTAATTACAAAAGGCACAATGCCGACTTAAGTACAAGAAGACTGACTCTTCCGACTGTCTATGTTTTGAACCATTCCTGTGACACTAGTTATAGATTCCGATGCATCACTTCAGGTTTACTGTATCCCTTGGACCTTCTTATTGACGATGAAACACAGAAATTCCATCGGAATTAAATACAAAATGCACAATGCCGACTTTAGTACAAGAAGACTGACTCTTCTAGCTGTGTATGTTGTGAACCATTCCTGTGACACTAGTTATAGATACCGATGCTTCACTTCAGGTTTACTGTATCCCTCTGGCCTTCTTATTGACGACGAAATACAGAAACTGCATCTGAATTGAATAGAAAGGGCACAATGCCAACCTAAGTACAAGAAGACTGACTCTTCCCATTGTCTATGTTTTGAACCATTCCTGTGACTCTAGTTATAGATTCCGATGCTTCACTTCCCTTTTATTGTGTCCCTCTGACATTCTTTTTGACGATAAAACACAGAAATTGCATCGGAATTAAATACAAAAGGCAAATTGCCGACATAAGTACAAGAGGACTGACCCTTCTTACTGTCTATGTTTTGAACCTATTCTGTGACACTAGTTATAGAATCCCATGCTTCACTTCAGGTTTACTGTATCCCTTGGACCTTCTTATTGACGACGAAACACAGAAATTGCATCGGAATTAAATACAAAAGGCACAATGCCGACATAAGTACAAGAAGACTGACTCTTCCGTGTTTATGTTTTCACCAATTCCTGTGACACTAGATATAGATTACAATGCTCCACTTCAGGTTTACTGTGTCCCTTGGACGTTCTTATTGACGACGAAACACAGAAATTGCATCGGAATTAAATAGAAAATGCACAATGCCGAATTAAGTACAAGAAGACTGACTCTTCCAACTGTCTATGTTTTGAATCATTCCTGTGACACTAGTTATAGATTCCAATGCTTCACTTCAGGTTTACTGTATCCATCTGCCACTCTTATTGACTATGAAACACAGAAATTGCATCGGAATTAAATACAAAAGGAACAATGCCGACTTAAGTACAAGAAGACTGACTGCTCTTACTGTCTATGTTTTGAACCATTCCTGTGACACTAGTTATAGATTCCGAAGCTTCACCTCATGTTTACTGTATCCTTTGGACCTTCGTTTTGACGATGAAACAAAAAATTTGCATCGGAATTAAATACAAAATGCACAATGCCGACTTAAGTACAAGAAGGCTGACTCTTCTTACTGTCTATGCTTTGAGCAATTCCTGTGACACTAGTTATAGATTCCGATGCTTCACTTCAGGTTTACTGTATCCCTTGGACCTTCTTATTGACGACGAAACACAGAAATTGCATCGGAATTAAATAGAAAAGGCACAATGCAGACATAAGTACAAGAAGACTGACTCTTCTTACTGACTATGATTTGAACATTTCCTGTGAGACCAGTTTTAGATTCCGATGCTTCACTATATGTTTACTCTATCCCTTGGACGTTCTTATTGACGATGAAACACAGAAATTGCATCGGAATTAAATACAAAAGGCACAATGCCGACTTAAGTACAAGAAGACTGACTCATCTAACTGTCTATGATTTGAACCATTCCTGTGAGACTAGTTATAGATTCCGATGCTTCACTTCAGGTTTACTGTATCCCTCTGACCTTCTTGTTGACTACGAAACACAGAAATTGCATCGGAATTAAATAGAAAAGGCACTATGCCGACTTAAGTACAAGAAGACTGACTCTTCTTACTGTCTGTGTTCTGAGCCATTCCTGTGACACTAGTTATAGATTCCGATGTTTCACTTCAGGTTAACTGTATCCCTTGGACCTTGTTATTGACGATGAAACACAGAAATTGCATCGGAATTAAATACAACGGGCACAATGCCGACTTAAGTACAAGAAGTCTGACTCTTCCGACTGTCTATGCTTTGAACCATTCCTGTGAAACTAGCAATAGATTCCGATGCATAACTTTAGGTTTACTGAATCCCTTGGACCTTCTTATTGACGATGAAACAAAGAAATTGCATCGGAATTAAATACAAAATGCACAATGCCGACTTAAGTACAAGAAGACTGACTCTTCTTGCTCTGTATGTTTTGAAACATTCCTGTGAAACTAGTTATAGATTCCGATGCTTCACTTCAGGTTTACTGTATCCCTCTGACCTTCTTGTTGACTACGAAACACAGAAATTGCATCGGAATTAAATAGAAAAGGCACAATGCCGACTTAAGTACAAGAAGACTGACTCTTTCTACTGCCTATGTTTTGAACCATTCCTGTGACACTAGTTATAGATTCCGATGCTACACTTCACGTTTACTGTATCCCTCTGACCTTCTTATTGACGATGAAACACAGAAATTTCATCGGAATTAAATACAAAAGGCACAATGCCGACTCAAATACAAGATGACCGGCTCTTCTTACTCTCTATGTTTTGAGACTTTCCTGTGAGACCGGTTTTAGATTCCGATGCTTCACTTCAGGTTTACTGTATCCCTTGGACCTTCTTATTGACGACGAAACACAGAAATTGCATCGGAATTAATTATAAAAGGCACAATGCTGACTCAAGTACAAGAAGACTGACTCTTCCAACTGTCTATGTTTTGAATCATTAATGTGACACTAGTTATAGATTCCGATGCTTCACTTCAGGTTTACTGTATCCCTCTGACACCTTTATTGACTATGAAACACAGAAATTGCTTCGGAATTAAATACTAAAGGCACAATGCCGACTTAAGTACAAGAAGACTGACTCTAATTACTGTCTATGTTTTGAACCATTCCTGTGACATTAGTTATAGATTCCGATGCTTCACTTCACGTTTACTGTATCCCTCTGACCTTCTTATTGACGATGAAACACAGAAATTGCATCGGAAATAAATACTAAAGGCAAAATGCCGACTTAAGTACAAGAAGACTGACTCTTCTTTGTGTCTATGTTTTGAACCTATTGTGTGACACTAGTTATAGATTCCGATGCTTCACTTCAGGTTTACTGTATCCCTCTGCCACTCTTATTGACTATGAAACACAGAAATTACGTCGGAATTAAATACAAAAATCACAATGCCGATTTAAGTACAAGAAGACTGACTCTTCTTACTGTCTATGTTTTGAACCATTCTGTGACACTAGTCATGGATTCCGAAGCTTCACTTCAGGTTTACTGTATCAGTTGGACCTTCTTATTGACGATGAAAAACAGAAATTGCATCGGAATTAAATACTAAGTGCACAATGCCGACTCAAGTACAAGAAGACTGACTCTTCTTACTGACTATGATTTGAACATTTCCTGTGAGACCAGTTTTAGATTCCGATGCTTCACTATATGTTTACTGTATCCGTTGAACCTTCTTATTGACGATGAAAAACAGAAATTGCATCGGAATTAAATACAAAAGGCACAATGCCGACTTAAGTACAAGAAGACTGACTCTTCTTACTGTCTATGTTTTGAACCATTCCTGTGACACTAGTTATAGATTCCGATGCTTCACTTCAGGTTTCTGTATCCCTTGGACCTTGTTATTAACGATGAAACACAGAAATTGCATCGGATTTAAATACAAAAGGCACAATGCTGAATCAAATACATGATGACTGACTCTCCCTACTCTCTATGTTTTAACCATTCCTGTGGCACTAGTTACAGATTCCGATGCCTCACTTCACGTTTACTGTATCCCTCTGACACTCTTATTGACAATAAAATACAGAAATTGCATTGGAATTAAATACAAAAGGCACAATGCCGACTCAAATACAAGATTACTGGCTCTTTTTACTCTCTAAGCTTTGAAACTTTCCTGTGAGACCGGTTTTCGATTCCGATGCTTCACTTCAGGTTTACTGCATCTCTTGGACCTTCTTAATCACGACGAAACACAGAAATTGCATCGGAATTAAATCGAAAAGGCACAATGCTGACTTAAGTACAAGAAGACTCACTCTTCCAACATTCTATGTTTTGAACCATTCCTGTGACACTAGTTATAGATTAAGATGCTTCACTTCAGGTTTACTGTATCCCTCTGACACTCTTATTGACGATGAAACACAGAAATTGCATCGGAATTAAATACAAAAGGCACTATGCCGACTTAAGTACAAGAAGACTGACTCTTTCTACTGTCTATGTTTTGAACCATTCCTGTGACACTAGTTATAGATTCCGATGCTACACTTCACGTTTGCTGTATCCCTCTGACCTTCTTATTGACGATGAAACACAGAAATTGCATCGGAATTAAATACAAAAGGCACTATGCCGACTTAAGTACAAGAAGACTGACTCTTCCTACTGTCTATGTTTTAACCATTCCTGTGACAATAGTTATAGATTCCGATGCTTCACTTCAGGTTTACTGTATCCCTTGGACCTTGTTATTGACGATGAAACACAGAAATTGCATCTGAATTAAATACAAAATGCACAATGCCGACATAAGTACAAGAAGACTGACTCTTCCGAGTTTATGTTTTCAACCATTCCTGTGACACTATATGTTGATTCCGATGCTCCACTTCAGGTTTACTGTATCCCTTGGACCTTCTTATTGACGACGAAACACAGAAATTGCATCGGAATTAAATAGAAAAGGCACAATGCCGACTTAAGTGCAAGAAGACTGACTCTTCATACTCTCTATGTTTTAACCATTCCTGTGACACTAGTTATAGATTCCGATGCTTCACTTCACGTTTACTGTATCCCTCTGACCTTTTTATTGACGATGAAACACAGAAATTGCATCGGAATTAAATACAAAAGGCACAATGCCGACTCAAATACAAGATGACCGGCTCTTCTTACTCTCTATGTTTTGAGACTTTCCTGTGAGACCGGTTTTAGATTCCGATGCTTCACTTCAGGTTTACTGTATCCCTTGGACCTTCTTATTGACGACGAAACACAGAAATTGCATCGGAATTAATTATAAAAGGCACAATGCTGACTCAAGTACAAGAAGACTGACTCTTCCAACTCTCTATGTTTTGAATCATTAATGTGACACTAGTTATAGATTCCGATGCTTCACTTCAGGTTTACTGTATCCCTCTGACACCTTTATTGACTATGAAACACAGAAATTGCTTCGGAATTAAATACTAAAGGCACAATGCCGACTTAAGTACAAGAAGACTGACTCTAATTACTGTCTATGTTTTGAACCATTCCTGTGACATTAGTTATAGATTCCGATGCTTCACTTCACGTTTACTGTATCCCTCTGACCTTCTTATTGACGATGAAACACAGAAATTGCATCGGAAATAAATACAAAAGGCAAAATGCCGACTTAAGTACAAGAAGACTGACTCTTCTTTGTGTCTATGTTTTGAACCTATTGTGTGACACTACTTACAGATTCCGATGCTTCACTTCAGGTTTACTGTATCCCCCTGCCACTCTTATTGACTATGAAAAACAGAAATTACGTCGGAATTAAATACAAAAATCACAATGCCGATTTAAGTACAAGAAGACTGACTCTTCTTACTGTCTATGTTTTGAACCATTCTGTGACACTAGTCATGGATTCCGAAGCTTCACTTCAGGTTTACTGTATCAGTTGGACCTTCTTATTGACGATGAAAAACAGAAATTGCATCGGAATTAAATACTAAATGCACAATGCCGACTCAAGTAGAAGAAGACTGACTCTTCTTACTGTCTATGTTTTGAACCATTCCTGTGACACTAGTTATAGATTCCGATGCTTCACTTCAGGTTTCTGTATCCCTTGGACCTTGTTATTAACGATGAAACACAGAAATTGCATCGGATTTAAATACAAAAGGCACAATGCTGACTCAAATACATGATGACTGACTCTCCCTACTCTCTATGTTTTAACCATTCCTGTGGCACTAGTTACAGATTCCGATGCCTCACTTCACGTTTACTGTATCCCTCTGACACTCTTATTGACGATAAAATACAGAAATTGCATTGGAATTAAATACAAAAGGCACAATGCCGACTCAAATACAAGATTACTGGCTCTTTTTACTCTCTATGTTTTGAAACTTTCCTGTGAGACCGGTTTTCGATTCCGATGCTTCACTTCAGGTTTACTGCATCTCTTGGACCTTCTTAATGACGACGAAACACAGGAATTGCATCGGAATTAAATCGAAAAGATACAATGCTGACTTAAGTACTAGAAGACTCACTCTTCCAATATTCTATGTTTTGAACCATTCCTGTGACACTAGTTATAGATTAAGATGCTTCACTTCAGGTTTACTGTATCCCTCTGACACTCCTATTGACGATGAAACACAGAAATTGCTTCGGATTTAAATACAAATGGCACAATGCCGACTTAAGTACAAGAAGACTGACTCTTCTTACTGTCTATGTTTTGAACCATTCCTGTGACACTAGTTATAGATTCCGAAGCTTCACTTCAGGTTTACTGTATCCTTTGGACCTTCTTATTGACGATGAAACAAAGAATTTGCATCGGAATTATATACAAAAGGCACAATGTCGACTTAAGTACAAGAAGACCGACTCTTCTTACTGTGTATGTTTTGAGCAATTCCTGTGACACTAGTTGTAGATTCCGATGCTTCACTTCAGGTTTACTGTATCCCTTGGACGTTCTTATCGACGATGAAACACAGAAATAGCATCGGAATTAAATACAAAAGGCACAAAGCCGACTTAAGTACAAGACGACTGACCCTTCCTACTGTCTATGTTTTAACCATTCCTGTGGCACTAGTTATAGATTCCGATGCTTACTTCAGGTTTACTGTATCCCTCTGACCTCTTGTTGACTACGAAACACAGAAATTGCATCGGAATTAAATAGAAAAGGCACAATGCCGACTTAAGTACAAGAAGACTGACTCTTTCTACTGTCTATGTTTTGAACCATTCCTGTGACACTAGTTATAGATTCCGATGCTACACTTCACGTTTACTGTATCCCTCTGACCTTCTTATTGACGATGAAACACAGAAATTGCATCGGAATTAAATACAAAAGGCACTATGCCGACTTAAGTACAAGAAGACTGACTCTTTCTACTGTCTATGTTTTGAACCATTCCTGTGACACTAGTTATAGATTCCGATGCTACACTTCACGTTTACTGTATCCCTCTGACCTTCTTATTGACGATGAAACACAGAAATTGCATCGGAATTAAATACAAAAGGCACTATGCCGACTTAAGTACAAGAAGACTGACTCTTCCTACTGTCTATGTTTTAACCATTCCTGTGACAATAGTTATAGATTCCGATGCTTTACTTCAGGTATACTGTATCCCTTGGACCTTGTTATTGACGATGAAACACAGAAATTGCATCTGAATTAAATACAAAATGCACAATGCCGACATAAGTACAAGAAGACTGACTCTTCCGAGTTTATGTTTTCAACCATTCCTGTGACACTATATGTTGATTCCGATGCTCCACTTCAGGTTTACTGTATCCCTTGGACCTTCTTATTGACGACGAAACACAGAAATTGCATCGGAATTAAATAGAAAAGGCACAAGGCCGACTTAAGTGCAAGAAGACTGACTCTTCATACTCTGTATGTTTTAACCATTCCTGTGACACTAGTTATAGATTCCGATGCTTCACTTCACGTTTACTGTATCCCTCTGACCTTTTTATTGACGATGAAACACAGAAATTGCATCGGAATTAAATACAAAAGGCACAATGCCGACTCAAATACAAGATGACCGGCTCTTCTTACTCTCTATGTTTTGAGACTTTCCTGTGAGACCGGTTTTAGATTCCGATGCTTCACTTCAGGTTTACTGTATCCCTTGGACCTTCTTATTGACGACGAAACACAGAAATTGCATCGGAATTAATTATAAAAGGCACAATGCTGACTCAAGTACAAGAAGACTGACTCTTCCAACTGTCTATGTTTTGAATCATTAATGTGACACTAGTTATAGATTCCGATGCTTCACTTCAGGTTTACTGTATCCCTCTGACACCTTTATTGACTATTAAACACAGAAATTGCTTCGGAATTAAATACTAAAGGCACAATGCCGCCTTAAGTACAAGAAGACTGACTCTTATTACTGTCTATGTTTTGAACCATTCCTGTGACATTAGTTATAGATTCCGATGCTTCACTTCACGTTTACTGTATCCCTCTGACCTTCTTATTGACGATGAAACACAGAAATTGCATCGGAAATAAATACAAAAGGCAAAATGCCGACTTAAGTACAAGAAGACTGACTCTTCTTTGTGTCTATGTTATGAACCGATTGTGTGACACTAGTTATAGATTCCGATGCTTCACTTCAGGTTTACTGTATCCCTCTGCCACTCTTATTGACTATGAAACACAGAAATTACGTCGGAATTAAATACAAAAATCACAATGCCGATTTAAGTACAAGAAGACTGACTCTTCTTACTGTCTATGTTTTGAACCATTCTGTGACACTAGTCATGGATTCCGAAGCTTCACTTCAGGTTTACTGTATCAGTTGGACCTTCTTATTGACGATGAAAAACAGAAATTGCATCGGAATTAAATACTAAAGGCACAATGCCGACTTAAGTACAAGAAGACTGATTCTCCTTACTGACTATGATTTGAACATTTCCTGTCAGACCAGTTTTAGATTCCGATGCTTCACTATATGTTTACTGTATCCGTTGAACCTTCTTATTGACGATGAAAAACAGAAATTGCATCGGAATTAAATACAAAAGGCACAATGCCGACATAAGTACAAGAAGACTGACTCTTCTTACTGTCTATGTTTTGAACCATTCCTGTGACACTAGTTATAGATTCCGATGCTTCACTTCAGGTTTCTGTATCCCTTGGACCTTGTTATTAACGATGAAACACAGAAATTGCATCGGATTTAAATACAAAAGGCACAATGCTGACTCAAATACATGATGACTGACTCTCCCTACTCTCTATGTTTTAACCATTCCTGTGGCACTAGTTACAGATTCCGATGCCTCACTTCACGTTTACTGTATCCCTCTGACACTCTTATTGACGATAAAATACAGAAATTGCATTGGAATTAAATACAAAAGGCACAATGCCGACTCAAATACAAGATTACTGGCTCTTTTTACTCTCTATGTTTTGAAACTTTCCTGTGAGACCGGTTTTCGATTCCGATGCTTCACTTCAGGTTTACTGTATCTCTTGGACCTTCTTAATGACGACGAAACACAGAAATTGCATCGGAATTAAATCGAAAAGGCACAATGCTGACTTAAGTACAAGAAGACTCACTCTTCCAACATTCTATGTTTTGAACCATTCCTGTGACACTAGTTATAGATTAAGATGCTTCACTTCAGGTTTACTGTATCCCTCTGACACTCTTATTGACGATGAAACACAGAAATTGCTTCGGATTTAAATACAAAAGGCACATTGCCGACTTAAGTACAAGAAGACTGACTCTTCTTACTGTCTATGTTTTGAACCATTCCTGTGACACTAGTTATAGATTCCGAAGCAACACTTCAGGTTTACTGTATCCTTTGGACCTTCTTATTGACGATGAAACAAAGAATTTGCATCGGAATTATATACAAAAGGCACAATGTCGACTTAAGTACAAGAAGACTGACTCTTCTTACTGTGTATGGTTTGAGCAATTCCTGTGACACTAGTTGTAGATTCCGATGCTTCACTTCAGGTTTACTGTATCCCTTGGACCTTCTTATCGACGATGAAACACAGAAATAGCATCGGAATTAAATACAAAAGGCACAAAGCCGACTTAAGTACAAGACGACTGACCCTTCCTACTGTCTATGTTTTAACCATTCCTGTGGCACTAGTTATAGATTCCGATGCTTCACTTCAGGTTTACTGTATCCCTCTGACCTTCTAGTTGACTACGAAACACAGAAATTGCATCGGAATTAAATAGAAAAGGCACAATGCCGACTTAAGTACAAGAAGACTGACTCTTTCTACTGTCTATGTTTTGAACCATTCCTGTGACACTAGTTATAGATTCCGATGCTACACTTCACGTTTACTGTATCCCTCTGACCTTCTTATTGACGATGAAACACAGAAATTGCATCGGAATTAAATACAAAAGGCACTATGCCGACTTAAGTACAAGAAGACTGACTCTTCCTACTGTCTATGTTTTAACCATTCCTGTGACATTAGTTATAGATTCCGATGCTTCACTTCAGGTTTACTGTATCCCTTTGACCTTCTAATTGACGAAGAAACGCAGAAATTACATCGGAATTGTGTAGAAAAGGGACAAAGCCGACTTAAGTATAAGAAGACTGACTCTTCTTACTGACTATGATTTGAACATTTCCTGTGAGACCAGTCTTAGATGCCGATGCTTCACTATATGTTTACTGTATACCTTGGACCTTCTTATTGTCGATGAAACACAGAAATTGCATCGGAATTAAATACAAAAGGCACAAGGCCGACTTAGGTACAAGAAGACTGACTCTTCTAACTGTCTATGTTTTGAACCATTCCTGCGACACTAGTTATAGATTCCGATGCTTCACTTCAGGTTTACTGTATCCCATGGACCTTGTTATTGACGATGAAACACAGAAATTGCATCGGAATTAATTACAAAAGGCACAATGCCGACTTAAGTACAAGAAGACTGAATCTTCCGACTGTCTATGTTTTGAACCATTCCTGTGACACTAGTTATAGATTCCGATGCATCACTTCAGGTTTACTGTATCCCTTGGAACTTCTTATTGACGATGAAACACAGAAATTCCATCGGAATTAAATACAAAATGCACAATGCCGACTTTAGTACAAGAAGACTGACTCTTCTAGCTGTGTATGTTTTGAACCATTCCTGTGAAACTAGTTATAGATTCCGATGCTTCACTTCAGGTTTACTGAATCCCTCTGGCCTTCTTATTGACGACGAAATACAGAAACTGCATCTGAATTGAATAGAAAGGGCACAATGCCAACCTAAGTACAAGAAGACTGTCTCTTCCCATTGTCTATGTTTTGAACCATTCCTGTGACTCTAGTTATAGATTCCGATGCTTCACTTCACTTTTATTGTATCCCTCTGACATTCTTATTGACGATAAAACACAGAAATTGCATCGGAATTAAATACAAAAGGCAAATTGCCGACATAAGTACAAAAGGACTGACCCTTCTTACTGTCTATGTTTTGAACCTATTCTGTGACACTAGTTATAGATTCCGATGCTTCACTTCAGGTTTACTGTATCCCTTGGACCTTCTTATTGACGACGAAACACAGAAATTGCATCGGAATTAAATACAAAAGGCACAATGCCGACATAAGTACAAGAAGACTGACTCTTCCGTGTTTATGTTTTCACCAATTCCTGTGACACTAGATATAGATTACAATGCTCCACTTCAGGTTTACTGTATCCCTTGGACGTTCTTATTGACGACGAAACACAGAAATTGCATCGGAATTAAATAGAAAATGCACAATGCCGAATTAAGTACAAGAAGACTGACTCTTCCAACTGTCTATGTTTTGAATCAGTCCTGTGACACTAGTTATAGATTCCAATGCTTCACTTCAGGTTTACTGTATCCCTCTGCCACTCTTATTGACTATGAAACACAGAAATTGATCGGAATTAAATACAAAAGGAACAATGCCGACTTAAGTACAAGAAGACTGACTGCTCTTACTGTCTATGTTTTGAACCATTCCTGTGACACTAGTTATAGATTCCGAAGCTTCACCTCATGTTTACTGTATCCTTTGGACCTTCGTTTTGACGATGAAACAAAAAATTTGCATCGGAATTAAATACAAAATGCACAATACCGACTTAAGTACAAGAAGGCTGACTCTTCTTACTGTCTATGCTTTGAGCAATTCCTGTGACACTAGTTATAGATTCCGATGCTTCACTTCAGGTTTACTGTATCCCTTGGACCTTCTTATTGACGACGAAACATAGAAATTGCATCGGAATTAAATAGAAAAGGCACAATGCAGACATAAGTACAAGAAGACTGACTCTTCTTACTGACTATGATTTGAACATTTCCTGTGAGACCGGTTCTAGATTCCGATGCTTCGCTATATGTTTACTCTATCCCTTGGACGTTCTTATTGACGATGAAACACAGAAATTGCATCGGAATTAAATACAAAAGGCACAATGCCGACTTAAGTACAAGAAGACTGACTCATCTAACTGTCTATGATTTGAACCATTCCTGTGACACTAGTTATAGATTCCTATGCTTCACTTCAGGTTTACTGTATCCCTTGGACCTTGTTATTGACGATGAAACACAGAAATTGCATCGGAATTAAATACAAAAGGCACAATGCCGACTCAAATACATGATGACTGGCTCTTCTTACTCTCTATGTTTTGAATCTTTCCTGTGAGACCGGTTTTAGATTCCGATGCTTCACTTCAGGTTTACTGTATCCCGTGGACCTTCTTATTGACGACGAAACACAGAATTTGCATCGGAATTAAGTAGAAAAGGCACAATGCCGACTTAAGTATAAGAAGACTGACTCTTCTTACTGACTATGATTTAAACATTTCCTGTGAGACCAGTTTTAGATTCCGATGCTTCACTATATGTTTACTGTATCCCTTGGCCCTTCTTATTGACGATGAAACACAGAATTTGCATCGGATTTAAATACAAAAGGCACAAGGCCGACTTAAGTACAAGAAGACTGACTCTTCTTACTGTCTGTGTTCTGAGCCATTCCTGTGACACTAGTTATAGATTCCGATGTTTCACTTCAGGTTTACTGTATCCCTTGGACCTTGTTATTGACGATGAAACACAGAAATTGCATCGGAATTAAATACAACGGGCACAATGCCGACTTAAGTACAAGAAGTCTGACTCTTCCGACTGTCTATGCTTTGAACCATTCCTGTGACACTAGTTATAGATTCCGATGCATCACTGTAGGTTTACTGAATCCCTTGGACCTTGTTATTGACGATGAAACAAAGAAATTGCATCGGAATTAAATACAAAATGCACAATGCCGACGTAAGTACAAGAAGACTGACTCTTCTTGCTCTGTATGTTTTGAACCATTCCTGTGGAACTAGTTATAGATTCCGATGCTTCACTTCAGGTTTACTGTATCCCTCTGACCTTCTTGTTGACTACGAAACACAGAAATTGCATCGGAATTAAATAGAAAAGGCACAGTGCCGACTTAAGTACAAGAAGACTGACTCTTCCTACTGTCTATGTTTTAACCATTCCTGTGACACTAGTTATAGATTCCGATGCTTCACTTCAGGTTTACTGTATCCCTTGGACATTGTTATTGACGATGAAACACAGAAATAGCATCTGAATTAAATACAAAAGGCACTATGCCGACATAAGTACAAGAAGACTGACTCTTCCGAGTTTATGTTTTCAACCATTCCTGTGACACTATATGTTGATTCCGATGCTCCACTTCAGGTTTACTGTATCCCTTGGACCTTCTTATTGACGACGAAACACAGAAATTGCATCGTAATTAAATAGAAAAGGCACAATGCCGACTTAAGTGCAAGAAGACTGACTCTTCATACTCTCTATGTTTTAACCATTCCTGTGACACTAGTTATAGATTCCGATGCTTCACTTCACGTTTACTGTATCCCTCTGACCTTCTTATTGACGATGAAACACAGAAATTGCATCGGAATTAAATACAAAAGGCACAATGCCGACTCAAATACAAGATGACCGGCTCTTCTTACTCTCTATGATTTGAAACTTTCCTGTGAGACCGGTTTTAGATTCCGATGCTTCACTTCAGGTTTACTGTATCCCTTGGACCTTCTTATTGACGACGAAACACAGAAATTGCATCGGAATTAATTATAAAAGGCACAATGCTGACTCAAGTACAAGAAGACTGACTCTTCCAACTGTCTATGTTTTGAATCATTAATGTGACACTAGTTATAGATTCCGATGCTTCACTTCAGGTTTACTGTATCCCTCTGACACCTTTATTGACTATTGAACACAGAAATTGCTTCGGAAGTAAATACTAAAGGCACAATGCCGACTTAAGTACAAGAAGACTGACTCTTATTACTGTCTATGTTTTGAACCATTCCTGTGACATTAGTTATAGATTCCGATGCTTCACTTCACGTTTACTGTATCCCTCTGACCTTCTTATTGACGATGAAACACAGAAATTACGTCGGAATTAAATACAAAAATCACAATGCCGATTTAAGTACAAGAAGACTGACTCTTCTTACTGTCTATGTTTTGAACCATTCTGTGACACTAGTCATGGATTCCGAAGCTTCACTTCAGGTTTACTGTATCAGTTGGACCTTCTTATTGACGATGAAAAACAGAAATTGCATCGGAATTAAATACTAAAGGCACAATGCCGACTCAAGTACAAGAAGACTGACTCTTCTTACTGACTATGATTTGAACATTTCCTGTGAGACCAGTTTTAGATTCCGATGCTTCACTATATGTTTACTGTATCCGTTGAACCTTCTTATTGACGATGAAAAACAGATATTGCATCGGAATTAAATACAAAAGGCACAATGCCGACTTAAGTACAAGAAGACTGACTCTTCTTACTGTCTATGTTTTGAACCATTCCTGTGGCACTAGTTATAGATTCCTATGCTTCACTTCAGGTTTCTGTATGCCTTGGACCTTGTTATTAACGATAAAACACAGAAATTGCATCGGATTTAAATACAAAAGGCACAATGCTGACTCAAATACATGATGACTGACTCTCCCTACTCTCTATGTTTTAACCATTCCTGTGGCACTAGTTACAGATTCCGATGCCTCACTTCACGTTTACTGTATCCCTCTGACACTCTTATTGACGATAAAATACAGAAATTGCATTGGAATTAAATACAAAAGGCACAATGCCGACTCAAATACAAGATTACTGGCGCTTTTTACACTCTATGTTTTGAAACTTCCCTGTGAGACCGGTTTTCGATTCCGATGCTTCACTTCAGGTTTACTGCATCTCTTGGACCTTCTTAATGACGACGAAACACAGAAATTGCATCGGAATAAAATCGAAAAGGCACAATGCTGACTTAAGTACAAGAAGACTCACTCTTCCAACATTCTATGTTTTGAACCATTCCTGTGACACTAGTTATAGATTAAGATGCTTCACTTCAGGTTTACTGTATCCCTCTGACACTCTTATTGACGATGAAACACAGAAATTGCTTCGGATTTAAATACAAAAGGCACAATGCCGACTTAAGTACAAGAAGACTGACTCTTCTTACTGTCTATGTTTTGAACCATTCCTGTGACACTAGTTATAGATTCCGAAGCTTCACTTCAGGTTTACTGTATCCTTTGGACCTTCTTATTGACGATGAAACAAAGAATTTGCATCGGAATTATATACAAAAGGCACAATGTCGACTTAAGTACAAGAAGACTGACTCTTCTTACTGTGTATGTTTTGAGCAATTCCTGTGACACTAGTTGTAGATTCCGATGCTTCACTTCAGGTTTACTGTATCCCTTGGACCTTCTTATCGACGATGAAACACAGAAATAGCATCGGAATTAGATACAAAAGGCACAAAGCCGACTTAAGTACAAGACGACTGACCCTTCCTACTGTCTATGTTTTAACCATTCCTGTGGCACTAGTTATAGATTCCGATGCTTCACTAAAGGTTTACGGTATCCCTCTGACCTTCTTGTTGACGATGAAACACAGAAATTGCATCGGAATTAGATACAAAAGGCACAATGCCGACTCAAATACAAAATGACTGGCTCTTCTTACTCTCTATGCTTTGAACTTTTCCTGTGAGACGGGTTTTAGATTCCGATGCTTCACTTCAGGTTTACTGTAGCCCTCTGACCTTCATATTGACGACGAAACACAGAAATTGCATCGGAATTAAATAGAAAAGGCACAATGCCGACATAAGTACAAGAAGACTGACTCTTCTTACTGACTATGATTTGAACATTTCCTGTGAGACCAGTTTTACATTCCGACGCTTCACTATATGTTTACTGTATCAATTTGACCTTCTTGTTGACGATGAAACACAGAAATCGCATCGGAATTAAATACAAAAGGCACAATGCCGACTTAAGTACAAGACGACTGTTTCTGTTTGCTGTGTATGTTTTGAACCATTCCTGTGACATTAGTTATAGATTCCGATGCTTCACTTCAGGTTTACTGTATCCCTCTGACCTTCTTATTGACGATGAAACACAGTAATTGCTTCGGAATTAAATACAAAAGGCACAATGCCGACTCATGTACAAGAAGACTGTCTCTTCTTACTGTCTATGTTTTGAACCTTTCCTGTGACACTAGATATAGATTCCGATGCTTCACTTCAGGTTTACTGTATCCCTAGGACCTTCTTATTGACGAAGAAACACAGAAATTGCATCGGAATTAAATACAAAAGGCACTATGCCGACATAAGTACAAGAAGACTGACTCTTCCGAGTTTATGTTTTCAACCATTCCTGTGACACTATATGTTGATTCCGATGTTCCACTTCAGGTTTACTGTATCCCTTGGACCTTCTTATTGACGACGAAACACAGAAATTGCATCGGAATTAAATAGAAAAGGCACAATGCCGACTTAAGTGCAAGAAGACTGACTCTTCATACTCTCTATGTTTTAACCATTCCTGTGACACTAGTTATAGATTCCGATGCTTCACTTCACGTTTACTGTATCCCTCTGACCTTCTTATTGACGATGAAACACAGAAATTGCATCGGAATTAAATACAAAAGGCACAATGCCGACTCAAATACAAGACGTCCGGCTCTTCTTACTCTCTATGTTTTGAAACTTTCCTGTGAGACCGGTTTTAGATTCCGATGCTTCACTTCAGGTTTACTGTATCCCTTGGACCTTCTTATTGACGACGAAACACAGAAATTGCATCGGAATTAATTATAAAAGGCACAATGCTGACTCAAGTACAAGAAGACTGACTCTTCCAACTGTCTATGTTTTGAATCATTAATGTGACACTAGTTATAGATTCCGATGCTTCACTTCAGGTTTACTGTATCCCTCTGACACCTTTATTGACTATTAGACACAGAAATTGCTTCGGAATTAAATACTAAAGGCACAATGCCGACTTAAGTACAAAAAGACTGACTCTTATTACTGTCTATGTTTTGAACCATTCCTGTGACATTAGTTATAGATTCCGATGCTTCACTTCACGTTTACTGTATCCCTCTGACCTTCTTATTGACGATGAAACACAGAAATTGCATCGGAAATAAATACAAAAGGCAAAATGCCGACTTAAGTACAAGAAGACTGACTCTTCTTTGTGTCTATGTTTTGAACCTATTGTGTGACACTAGTTATAGATTCCGATGCTTCACTTCAGGTTTACTGTATCCCTCTGCCACTCTTATTGACTATGAAACACAGAAATTACGTCGGAATTAAATACTAAAATCACAATGCCGATTTAAGTACAAGAAGACCGACTCTTCTTACTGTCTATGTTTTGAACCATTCTGTGACACTAGTCATGGATTCCGAAGCTTCACTTCAGGTTTACTGTATCAGTTGGACCTTCTTATTGACGATGAAAAACAGAAATTGCATCGGAATTAAATACTAAAGGCACAATGCCGACTCAAGTACAAGAAGACTGACTCTTCTTACTGACTATGATTTGAACATTTCCTGTGAGACCAGTTTTAGATTCCGATGCTTCACTATATGTTTACTGTATCCGTCGAACCTTCTTATTGACGATGAAAAACAGAAATTGCATCGGAATTAAATACTAAAGGCACAATGCCGACTCAAGTACAAGAAGACTGACTCTTCTTACTGTCTATGTTTTGAACCATTCCTGTGACACTAGTTATAGATTCCGATGCTTCACTTCAGGTTTCTGTATCCCTTGGACCTTGTTATTAACGATGAAACACAGAAATTGCATCGGATTTAAATACAAAAGGCACAATGCTGACTCAAATACATGATGACTGACTCCCCTACTCTCTATGTTTTAACCATTCCTGTGGCACTAGTTACAGATTCCGATGAATCACTTCACGTTTACTGTATCCCTCTGACACTCTTATTGACGACAAAATACAGAAATTGCACTGGAATTAAATACAAAAGGCACAATGCCGACTCAAATACAAGATTACTGGCTCTTTTTACACTCTATGTTTTGAAACTTACCTGTGAGACCGGTTTTCGATTCCGATGCTTCACTTCAGGTTTACTGCATCTCTTGGACCTTCTTAATGACGACGAAACACAGAAATTGCATCGGAATAAAATCGAAAAGGCACAATGCTGACTTAAGTACAAGAAGACTCACTCTTCCAACATTCTATGTTTTGAACCATTCCTGTGACACTAGTTATAGATTAAGATGCTTCACTTCAGGTTTACTGTATCCCTCTGACACTCTTATTGACGATGAAACACAGAAATTGCTTCGGATTTAAATACAAAAGGCACAATGCCGACTTAAGTACAAGAAGACTGACTCTTCTTACTGTCTATGTTTTGAACCATTCCTGTGACACTAGTTATAGATTCCGAAGCTTCACTTCAGGTTTACTGTATCCTTTGGACCTTCTTATTGACGATGAAACAAAGAATTTGCATCGGAATTATATACAAAAGGCACAATGTCGACTTAAGTACAAGAAGACTGACTCTTCTTACTGTCTATGTTTTGAGCAATTCCTGTGACACTAGTTGTAGATTCCGATGCTTCACTTCAGGTTTACTGTGTCCGTTGGACCTTCTTATCGACGATGAAACACAGAAATAGCATCGGAATTAAATACAAAAGGCACAAAGCCGACTTAAGTACAAGACGACTGACCCTTCCTACTGTCTATGTTTTAACCATTCCTGTGGCACTAGTTATAGATTCCGATGCTTCACTAAAGGTTTACGGTATCCCTCTGACCTTCTTGTTGACGATGAAACACAGAAATTGCATCGGAATTAAATACAAAAGGCACAATGCCGACTCAAATACAAAATGACTGGCTCTTCTTACTCTCTATGCTTTGAACTTTTCCTGTGAGACGGGTTTTAGATTCTGATGCTTCACTTCAGGTTTACTGTAGCCCTCTGACCTTCATATTGACGACGAAACACAGAAATTGCATCGGAATTAAATAGAAAAGGCACAATGCCGACATAAGTACAAGAAGACTGACTCTTCTTACTGACTATGATTTGAACATTTCCTGTGACACCAGTTTTACATTCCGACGCTTCACTATATGTTTACTGTATCCCTTTGACCTTCTTGTTGACGATGAAACACAGAAATCGCATCGGAATTAAATACAAAAGGCACAATGCCGACATAAGTACAAGACGACTGATTCAGTTTGCTGTGTATGTTTTGAACCATTCCTGTGACATTAGTTATAGATTCCGATGCTTCACTTCAGGTTTACTGTATCCCTCTGACCTTCTTATTGACGATGAAACACAGTACTTGCTTCGGAATTAAATACAAAAGGCACAATGCCGACTCATGTACAAGAAGACTGTCTCTTCTTACTGTCTATGTTTTGAACCTTTCCTGTGACACTAGATATAGATTCCGATGCTTCACTTCAGGTTTACTGTATCCCTTGGACCTTCTTATTGACGAAGAAACACAGAAATTGCATCGGAATTAAATAGAAAGGGCACAATGCAGACTTATGTACAAGAAGACTGACACTTCCTACAGTCTATGTTTTGAACCATTCCTGTGACACAAGTTATAGATTCCGATGCTTCACTTCAGGTTTTACTCTATCCCTCTGACATTCTTATTGACGATGAAACACAGAAATTGCATTGGAATTAAATACAAACGGCACAGTGCCGACTTAAGTAAAAGAAGACTGACTCTTCTTACTGACTATGTTGTGAACATTTGCTGTGGGACCACTTTTAGACTCCGATTCTTCACTATATGTTTACTGTATCCCTTGGACCTTCTTAATGAGGATAAAACACAGAAATTGCATCGGAATTAAATACAAAAGGCACAAAGCCGACTTAAGTATAAGAGGACTGACTCTTCTTACTGACTATGATTTGAACATCTCCTGTGAGACCAGTTTTAGATTCCGATGATTCACCATACGTTTACTGTATCCCTTGGACCTTCTTATTGACGATGAAACACAGAAATTGCATCGGAATTAAATACAAAAGGCACAATGCCGACTTAAGTACAAGAAGACTGACTCTTCTTACTGTCTATGTTTTGAACCATTCCTGTGACACTTGTTATAGATTCCGATGCTTCACTTCAGGTTAACTGTACCCCTTGGACCTTGTTATTGACGATGAAACACAGAAATGCATCGGAATTAAATACAAAAGGCACAATGCCGACTTAAGTACAAGAAGACTGACTATTCTTACTGTCTATGTTTTGAACCATTCCTGTGACACTAGTTATAGATTCCGAAGCTTCACCTCAGGTTTACTGTATCCTTTGGACCTTCTTTGTGACGATGAAAGAAAAAATTTGCATCGGAATTAAATACAAAATGCACAATGCCGACTTAAGTACAAGAAGGCTGACTCTTCTTACTGTCTATGCTTTGAGCAATTCCTGTGACACTAGTTATAGATTCCGATGCTTCACTTCTGGTTTACTGTATCCCTTGGACCTTCTTATTGACGATGAAACACAGAGATTGCATCGGAATTAAATACAAAAGGCACAATGCCGACTTAAGTACAAGAAGACTGACCCTTCCTACTGTCTATGTTTTAACCATTCCTGTGACACTAGTTATAGATTCCGATGCTTCACTACAGGTTTACTGTATCCCTCTGACTTTCTTATTGACGATGAAACACAAAAATTGCATCGGAATTAAATACAAAAGGCACAATGCCGACTCAAATACAAGATGACTGGCTCTTCTTACTCTCTATGCTTTGAACTTTTCCTGTGAGACGGGTTTCAGATTCCGATGATTCACTTTCGGTTTACTGTATCCCTTGGACCTTCTTATTGACGACGAAACACAGAAATTGCATCGGAATTAAATAGAAAAGGCTTAATGCCGACTTAAGTACAAGAAGACTGACTCTTTCTACTGTCTATGTTTTGAACCATTCCTGTGACACTAGTTATAGATTCCGATGCTACACTTCACGTTTACTGTATCCCTCTGACCTTCTTATTGACGATGAAATACAGAAATTGCATCGGAATTAAATACAAAAGGCACTATGCCGACTTAAGTACAAGAAGACTGACTCTTCCAACGGTCTATGTTTTAACCATTCCTGTGACACTAGTTATAGATTCCGATGCTTCACTTCAGGTTTACTGTATCCCTTGGACCTTGGTATTGACGATGAGACACAGAAATTGCATCTGAATTAAATACAAAATGCACAATGCCGACATAAGTACAAGAAGACTGACTCTTCCGTGTTTATGTTTTCAACCATTCCTGTGACACTATGTGTTGATTCCGATGCTCCACTTCAGGTTTACTGTATCCCTTGGACCTTCTTATTGACGACGAAATACAGAAATTGCATCGGAGTTAAATAGAAAAGGCACAATGCCGACTTAAGTACAAGAAGACTGACTCTTCATACTCTCTATGTTTTAACCATTCCTGTGACACTAGTTATAGATTCCGATGCTTCACTTCACGATTACTGTATCCCTCTGACCTTCTTATTGACGATGAAACACAGAAATTGCATCGGAATTAAATACAAAAGGCACAATGCCGACTCAAATACAAGATGACTGGCTCTTCTTACTCTCTATGTTTTGAAACTCTCCTGTGAGACCGGTTTTAGATTCCGATGCTTCACTTCAGGTTTCCTGTATCCCTTGGACCTTCTTATTGACGACGAAACACAGAAATTGCATCGTAATTAAATAGAAAAGGCACAATGCCGACTCAAATACAAGATGACCGGCTCTTCTTACTCTCTATGCTTTGAACTTTTCCTGTGAGACGGGTTTCAGATTCCGATGCTTCACTTTCGGTTTACTGTATCCCTTGGACCTTCGTATTGACGACGAAACACAGAAATTGCATCGGAATTAAATAGAAAAGGCACAATGCAGACATAAGTACAAGAAGACTGACTCTTCTTACTGACTATGATCTGAACATTTCCTGTGAGACCAGTTTTAGATGCCGATGCTTCACTATATGTTTACTGTATCCCTTGGACGTTCTTATTGACGATGAAACACAGAAATTGCATCGGAATTAAATACAAAAGGCACAATGCCGACTTAAGTACAAAAAGACTGACTCATCGTACTGTCTATGATTTGAACCATTCCTGTGACACTAGTTATAGATTCCGATGCTTCACTTCAGGTTTACTGCATCCCTTGGACCTTGTTATTGACGATGAAACACAGAAATTGCATCGGAATTAAATACAAAAGGCACAATGCTGACTCAAATACATGATGACTGACTCTCCCTACTCTCTATGTTTTAACCATTCCTGTGGCACTAGTTACAGATTCCGATGAATCACTTCACGTTTACTGTATCCCTCTGACACTCTTATTGACGACAAAATACAGAAATTGCACTGGAATTAAATACAAAAGGCACAATGCCGACTCAAATACAAGATTACTGGCTCTTTTTACACTCTATGTTTTGAAACTTACCTGTGAGACCGGTTTTCGATTCCGATGCTTCACTTCAGGTTTACTGCATCTCTTGGACCTTCTTAATGACGACGAAACACAGAAATTGCATCGGAATAAAATCGAAAAGGCACAATGCTGACTTAAGTACAAGAAGACTCACTCTTCCAACATTCTATGTTTTGAACCATTCCTGTGACACTAGTTATAGATTAAGATGCTTCACTTCAGGTTTACTGTATCCCTCTGACACTCTTATTGACGATGAAACACAGAAATTGCTTCGGATTTAAATACAAAAGGCACAATGCCGACTTAAGTACAAGAAGACTGACTCTTCTTACTGTCTATGTTTTGAACCATTCCTGTGACACTAGTTATAGATTCCGAAGCTTCACTTCAGGTTTACTGTATCCTTTGGACCTTCTTATTGACGATGAAACAAAGAATTTGCATCGGAATTATATACAAAAGGCACAATGTCGACTTAAGTACAAGAAGACTGACTCTTCTTACTGTCTATGTTTTGAGCAATTCCTGTGACACTAGTTGTAGATTCCGATGCTTCACTTCAGGTTTACTGTATCCGTTGGACCTTCTTATCGACGATGAAACACAGAAATAGCATCGGAATTAAATACAAAAGGCACAAAGCCGACTTAAGTACAAGACGACTGACCCTTCCTACTGTCTATGTTTTAACCATTCCTGTGGCACTAGTTATAGATTCCGATGCTTCACTAAAGGTTTACGGTATCCCTCTGACCTTCTTGTTGACGATGAAACACAGAAATTGCATCGGAATTAAATACAAAAGGCACAATGCCGACTCAAATACAAAATGACTGGCTCTTCTTACTCTCTATGCTTTGAACTTTTCCTGTGAGACGGGTTTTAGATTCTGATGCTTCACTTCAGGTTTACTGTAGCCCTCTGACCTTCATATTGACGACGAAACACAGAAATTGCATCGGAATTAAATAGAAAAGGCACAATGCCGACATAAGTACAAGAAGACTGACTCTTCTTACTGACTATGATTTGAACATTTCCTGTGACACCAGTTTTACATTCCGACGCTTCACTATATGTTTACTGTATCCCTTTGACCTTCTTGTTGACGATGAAACACAGAAATCGCATCGGAATTAAATACAAAAGGCACAATGCCGACTTAAGTACAAGACGACTGATTCAGTTTGCTGTGTATGTTTTGAACCATTCCTGTGACATTAGTTATAGATTCCGATGCTTCACTTCAGGTTTACTGTATCCCTCTGACCTTCTTATTGACGATGAAACACAGTACTTGCTTCGGAATTAAATACAAAAGGCACAATGCCGACTCATGTACAAGAAGACTGTCTCTTCTTACTGTCTATGTTTTGAACCTTTCCTGTGACACTAGATATAGATTCCGATGCTTCACTTCAGGTTTACTGTATCCCTTGGACCTTCTTATTGACGAAGAAACACAGAAATTGCATCGGAATTAAATAGAAAGGGCACAATGCAGACTTATGTACAAGAAGACTGACACTTCCTACAGTCTATGTTTTGAACCATTCCTGTGACACAAGTTATAGATTCCGATGCTTCACTTCAGGTTTTACTCTATCCCTCTGACATTCTTATTGACGATGAAACACAGAAATTGCATTGGAATTAAATACAAACGGCACAGTGCCGACTTAAGTAAAAGAAGACTGACTCTTCTTACTGACTATGTTGTGAACATTTGCTGTGGGACCACTTTTAGACTCCGATTCTTCACTATATGTTTACTGTATCCCTTGGACCTTCTTAATGAGGATAAAACACAGAAATTGCATCGGAATTAAATACAAATGGCACAAAGCCGACTTAAGTATAAGAGGACTGACTCTTCTTACTGACTATGATTTGAACATCTCCTGTGAGACCAGTTTTAGATTCCGATGATTCACCATACGTTTACTGTATCCCTTGGACCTTCTTATTGACGATGAAACACAGAAATTGCATCGGAATTAAATACAAAAGGCACAATGCCGACTTAAGTACAAGAAGACTGACTCTTCTTACTGTCTATGTTTTGAACCATTCCTGTGACACTTGTTATAGATTCCGATGCTTCACTTCAGGTTAACTGTACCCCTTGGACCTTGTTATTGACGATGAAACACAGAAATGCATCGGAATTAAATACAAAAGGCACAATGCCGACTTAAGTACAAGAAGACTGACTATTCTTACTGTCTATGTTTTGAACCATTCCTGTGACACTAGTTATAGATTCCGAAGCTTCACCTCAGGTTTACTGTATCCTTTGGACCTTCTTTGTGACGATGAAAGAAAAAATTTGCATCGGAATTAAATACAAAATGCACAATGCCGACTTAAGTACAAGAAGGCTGACTCTTCTTACTGTCTATGCTTTGAGCAATTCCTGTGACACTAGTTATAGATTCCGATGCTTCACTTCTGGTTTACTGTATCCCTTGGACCTTCTTATTGACGATGAAACACAGAGATTGCATCGGAATTAAATACAAAAGGCACAATGCCGACTTAAGTACAAGAAGACTGACCCTTCCTACTGTCTATGTTTTAACCATTCCTGTGACACTAGTTATAGATTCCGATGCTTCACTACAGGTTTACTGTATCCCTCTGACTTTCTTATTGACGATGAAACACAAAAATTGCATCGGAATTAAATACAAAAGGCACAATGCCGACTCAAATACAAGATGACTGGCTCTTCTTACTCTCTATGCTTTGAACTTTTCCTGTGAGACGGGTTTCAGATTCCGATGATTCACTTTCGGTTTACTGTATCCCTTGGACCTTCTTATTGACGACGAAACACAGAAATTGCATCGGAATTAAATAGAAAAGGCTTAATGCCGACTTAAGTACAAGAAGACTGACTCTTTCTACTGTCTATGTTTTGAACCATTCCTGTGACACTAGTTATAGATTCCGATGCTTCACTTCAGGTTTACTGTATCCCTTGGACCTTGGTATTGACGATGAGACACAGAAATTGCATCTGAATTAAATACAAAATGCACAATGCCGACATAAGTACAAGAAGACTGACTCTTCCGTGTTTATGTTTTCAACCATTCCTGTGACACTATATGTTGATTCCGATGCTCCACTTCAGGTTTACTGTATCCCTTGGACCTTCTTATTGACGACGAAATACAGAAATTGCATCGGAATTAAATAGAAAAGGCACAATGCCGACTTAAGTACAAGAAGACTGACTCTTCATACTCTCTATGTTTTAACCATTCCTGTGACACTAGTTATAGATTCCGATGCTTCACTTCACGATTACTGTATCCCTCTGACATTCTTATTGACGATGAAACACAGAAATTGCATCGGAATTAAATACAAAAGGCACAATGCCGACTCAAATACAAGATGACTGGCTCTTCTTACTCTCTATGTTTTGAAACTCTCCTGTGAGACCGGTTTTAGATTCCGATGCTTCACTTCAGGTTTCCTGTATCCCTTGGACCTTCTTATTGACGACGAAACACAGAAATTGCATCGTAATTAAATAGAAAAGGCACAATGCCGACTCAAATACAAGATGACCGGCTCTTCTTACTCTCTATGCTTTGAACTTTTCCTGTGAGACGGGTTTCAGATTCCGATGCTTCACTTTCGGTTTACTGTATCCCTTGGACCTTCGTATTGACGACGAAACACAGAAATTGCATCGGAATTAAATAGAAAAGGCACAATGCAGACATAAGTACAAGAAGACTGACTCTTCTTACTGACTATGATCTGAACATTTCCTGTGAGACCAGTTTTAGATGCCGATGCTTCACTATATGTTTACTGTATCCCTTGGACGTTCTTATTGACGATGAAACACAGAAATTGCATCGGAATTAAATACAAAAGGCACAATGCCGACTTAAGTACAAAAAGACTGACTCATCGTACTGTCTATGATTTGAACCATTCCTGTGACACTAGTTATAGATTCCGATGCTTCACTTCAGGTTTACTGCATCCCTTGGACCTTGTTATTGACGATGAAACACAGAAATTGCATCGGAATTAAATCCAAAAGGCACAATGCCGACTCAAATACATGATGACTGGCTCTTCTTACTCTCTATGTTTGAATCTTTCCTGAGTGACCGGTCTTAGATTCCGATGCTTCACTTCAGGTTTACTGTATCCCGTGGACCTTCTTATTGACGACGAAACACAGAAATTGCATTGGAATTAAGTAGAAAAGGCACAATGCCGACATAAGTATAAGAAGACTGACTCTTCTTACTGACTATGATTTAAACATTTCCTGTGAGACCAGTTTTAGATTCCGATGCTTCACTATATGTTTACTGTATCCCTTGGCCCTTCTTATTGACGATGAAACACAGAATTTGCATCGGATTTAAATACAAAAGGCACAAGGCCGACTTAAGTACAAGAAGACTGACCCTTCTTACTGTCTGTGTTCTGAGCCATTCCTGTGACACTAGTTATAGATTCCGATGTTTCACTTCAGGTTTACTTTATCCCTTGGACCTTGTTATTGACGATGAAACACAGAAATTGCATCGGAATTAAATACAACGGGCACAATGCCGACTTAAGTACAAGAAGTCTGACTCTTCCGACTGTCTAAGTTTTGAACCATTCCTGTGACACTAGTTATTGATTACGATGCTTCACTTCAGGTTTACTGTATCCCTCTGACCTTCTTATTGACTACGAAACACAGAAATTGCATCGGAATCAAATAGAAAAGGCTTAATGCCGACTTAAGTACAAGAAGACTGACTCTTTCTACTGTCAATGTTTTGAACCATTCCTGTGACACTAGTTATAGATTCCGATGCTACACTTCACGTTTACTGTATCCCTCTGACCTTCTTATTGACGATGAAACACAGAAATTGCATCGGAATTAAATACAAAAGGCACTATGCCGACTTAAGTACAAGAAGACTGACTCTTCCAACGGTCTATGTTTTAACCATTCCAGTGACACTAGTTATAGATTCCGATGCTTCACTTCAGGTTTACTGTATCCCTTGGACCTTGGTATTGACGATGAAACACAGAAATTGCATCTGAATTAAATACAAAATGCACAATGCCGACATAAGTACAAGAAGACTGACTCTTCCGTGTTTATGTTTTCAACCATTCCTGTGACACTATATGCTGATTCCGATGCTCCACTTCAGGTTTACTGTATCCCTTGGACCTTATTATTGACGACGAAATACAGAAATTGCATCGGAATTAAATAGAAAAGGCACAATGCCGACTTAAGTACAAGAAGACTGACTCTTCATACTCTCTATGTTTTAACCATTCCTGTGACACTAGTTATAGATTCCGATGCTTCACTTCACGTTTACTGTATCCCTCTGACCTTCTTATTGACGATGAAACACAGAAATTGCATCGGAATTAAATACAAAAGGCACAATGCCGACTCAAATACAAGATGACTGGCTCTTCTTACTCTCTATGTTTTGAAACTCTCCTGTGAGACCGGTTTTAGATTCCGATGCTTCACTTCAGGTTTACTGTATCCCTTGGACCTTCTTATTGACGACGAAACACAGAAATTGCATCGGAATTAAATAGAAAACGCACAATGCCGACTCAAATACAAGTTGACTGGCTCTTCTTACTCTCTATGCTCTGAACTTTTCCTGTGAGACGGGTTTCAGATTCCGATGCTTCACTTTCGGTTTACTGTATCCCTTGGACCTTGTTATTGACGACGAAACACAGAAATTGCATCGGAATTAAATAGAAAAGGCACAATGCAGACATAAGTACAAAAGACTGACTCATCGTACTGTCTATGATTTGAACCATTCCTGTGACACTAGTTATAGATTCCGATGCTTTACTTCAGGTTTACTGTATCCCTTGGACCTTGTTATTGACGATGAAACACAGAAATTGCATCGGAATTAAATCCAAAGGGCACAATGCCGACTTAAGTACAAGATGACTGACTCTTCTTGTTGTGTATGTTTTGAACCATTCCTGTGACACTAGTTATAGATTCCGATGCTTCACTTCAGGTTTACTGTATCCCTCTGCCACTGTTATTGACTATGAAACACAGAAATTACATCGGAATTAAATACAAAAATCACAATGCCAATTTAAGTACAAGAAGACTGACTCTTCTTACTGTCTATGTTTTGAACCATTCTGTGACACTAGTCATGGATTCCGAAGCTTCACTTCAGGTTTACTGTATCAGTTGGACCTTCTTATTGACGATGAAAAACAGAAATTTCATCGGAATTAAATACAAAAGGCACAATGCCGACTTAAGTACAAGAAGACTGACTCTTCTTACTGTCTATGTTTTGAACCATTCCTGTGACACTAGTTATAGATTCCGATGCTTCACTTCACGTTTACTGTATCCCTGTGACCTTCTTATTGACGATCAAACACAGAAATTGCATCGGAAATAAATACAAAAGGCAAAATGCCGACTTAAGTACAAGAGGACTGACTCTTCTTACAGACTATGATTTGAACATTTCCTGTGAGACCAGTTTTAGATTCCGATGCTTCACGATATGTTTACTGTATCCCTTGGACCTTCTTATTGACGATGAAAAACAGAAATTGCATCGGAATTAAATACAAAAGGCACAATGCCGACTTAAGTACAAGAAGACTGACTCTTCTTACTGTCTATGTTTTGAACCATTCCTGTGACACTAGTTATAGATTCCGATGCTTCACTTCACGTTTACTGTATCCCTTGGACCTTGTTATTGACGATGAAACACAGAAATTGCATCCGAATTAAATACAAAAGGCATAATGCCGACTCAAATACATGATGACTGGCTCTTCTCACTCTCTATGTTTGAATTTTTCCTGTGAGACCGGTTTTAGATTCCGATGCTTCACTTCAGGTTTACTGTATCCCGTGGGCTTCTTATTGACGACGAAACACAGAATTTGCATCGGAATTAAGTAGAAAAGGCACAATGCCGACTTAAGTATAAGAAGACTGACTCTTCTTCCTGACTATGATTTAAACATTTCCTGTGAGACCAGTTTTAGATTCCGATGCTTCACTATATGTTTACTGTGTCCCTTGGCCCTTCTTATTGACGATGAAACACAGAATTTGCATCGGATTTAAATACAAAAGGCACAAGGCCGACTTAAGTACAAGAAGACTGACTCTTCTTACTGTCTGTGTTCTGAGCCATTCCTGTGACACTAGTTATAGATTCCGATGTTTCACTTCAGGTTTACTGTATCCCTTGGACCTTGTTATTGACGATGAAACACAGAAATTGCATCGGAATTAAATACAACGGGCACAATGCCGACTTAAGTACAAGAAGTCTGACTCTTCCGACTGTCTATGCTTTGAACCATTCCTGTGACACTAGTTATTGATTCCGATGCATCACTTTAGGTTTACTGAATCCCTTGGACCTTCTTATTGACGATGAAACAAAGAAATTGCATCGGAATTAAATACAAAATGCACAATGCCGACTTAAGTACAAGAAGACTGACTCTTCTTGCTCTGTATGTTTTGAACCATTCCTGTGAAACTAGTTATAGATTCCGATGCTTCACTTCAGGTTTACTGTATCCCTCTGACCTTCTTGTTGACTACGAAACACAGAAATTGCATCGGAATTAAATAGAAAAGGCACAATGCCGACTTAAGTACAAGAAGACTGACTCTTCCTACTGTCTATGTTTTAACCATTCCTGTGACACTAGTTATAGATTCCGATGCTTCACTTCAGGTTTACTGTATCCCTTGGACCTTGTTATTGACGATGAAACACAGAAATAGCATCTGAATTAAATACAAAAGGCACTACGCCGACGTAAGTACAAGAAGACTGACTCCTCCGAGTTTATGTTTTCAACCATTCCTGTGACACTATATGTTGATTCCGATGCTCCACTTCAGGTTTACTGTATCCCTTGGACCTTCTTATTGACGACGAAACACAGAAATTGCATCGGAATTAAATAGAAAAGGCACAATGCCGACTTAAGTGCAAGAAGACTGACTCTTCATACTCTCTACGTTTTAACCATTCCTGTGACACTAGTTATAGATTCCGATGCTTCACTTCAGGTTTACTGTATCCCTCTGACACCTTTATTGACTATTAAACACAGAAATTGCTTCGGAATTAAATACTAAAGGCACAATGCCGACTTAAGTACAAGAAGACTGACTCTTATTACTGTCTATGTTTTGAACCATTCCTGTGACATTAGTTATAGATTCCGATGCTTCACTTCACGTTTACTGTATCCCTCTGACCTTCTTATTGACGATGAAACACAGAAATTGCATCGGAAATAAATACAAAAGGCAAAATGCCGACTTAAGTACAAGAAGACTGACTCTTCTTTGTGTCTATGTTTTGAACCTATTGTGTGACACTAGTTATAGATTCCGATGCTTCACTTCAGGTATACTGTATCCCTCTGCCACTCTTATTGACTATGAAACACAGAAATTACGTCGGAATTAAATACAAAAATCACAATGCCGATTTAAGTACAAGAAGACTGACCCTTCCTACTGTCTATGTTTTAACCATTCCTTTGGCACTAGTTATACATTCCGATGCTTCACTAAAGGTTTACGGTATCCCTCTGACCTTCTTGTTGACGATGAAACACAGAAATTGCATCGGAATTAAATACAAAAGGCACAATGCCGACTCAAATACAAAATGACTGGCTCTTCTTACTCTCTATGCTTTGAACTTTTCCTGTGAGACGGGTTTTAGATTCCGATGCTTCACTTCAGGTTTACTGTAGCCCTCTGACCTTCATATTGACGACGAAACACAGAAATTGCATCGGAATTAAATAGAAAAGGCACAGTGCCGACATAAGTACAAGAAGACTGACTCTTCTTACTGACTATGATTTGAACATTTCCTGTGAGACCAGTTTTACATTCCGACGCTTCACTATATGTTTACTGTATCCCTTTGACCTTCTTGTTGACGATGAAACTCAGAAATCGCATCGGAATTAAATACAAAAGGCACAATGCCGACTTAAGTACAAGACGACTGGTTCTGTTTGCTGTGTATGTTTTGAACCATTCCTGTGACATTAGTTATAGATTCCGAAGCTTCACTTCAGGTTTACTGTATCCCTCTGACCTTCTTATTGACGATGAAACACAGTAATTGCTTCGGAATTAAATACAAAAGGCACAATGCCGACTCATGTACAAGAAGACTGTCTCTTCTTACTGTCTATGTTTTGAACCTTTCCTGTGACACTAGATATAGATTCCGATGCTTCACTTCAGGTTTACTGTATCCCTTGGACCTTCTTATTGACGAAGAAACACAGAAATTGCATCGGAATTAAATAGAAAGGGCACAATGCAGACTTATGTACAAGAAGACTGACACTTCCTACAGTCTATGTTTTGAACCATTCCTGTGACACAAGTTATAGATTCCGATGCTTCACTTCAGGTTTTACTCTATCCCTCTGACATTTTTATTGACGATGAAACACAGAAATTGCATTGGAATTAAATACAAACGGCACAGTGCCGACTTAAGTAAAAGAAGACTGACTCTTCTTACTGACTATGTTGTGAACATTTCCTGTGAGACCACTTTTAGATTCCGATTCTTCACTATATGTTTACTGTATCCCTTGGACCTTCTTAATGAGGATAAAACACAGAAATTGCATCGGAATTAAATACAAAAGGCACAAAGCCGACTTAAGTATAAGAGGACTGACTCTTCTTACTGACTATGATTTGAACATCTCCTGTGAGACCAGTTTTAGATTCCGATGATTCACTATACGTTTACTGTATCCCTTGGACCTTCTTATTGACGATGAAACACAGAAATTACATCGGAATTAAATACAAAAGGCACAATGCCGACATAAGTACAAGAAGACTGACTCTTCTTACTGTCTATGTTTTGAACCATTCCTGTGACACTTGTTACAGATTCCGATGCTTCACTTCAGGTTAACTGTACCCCTTGGACCTTGTTATTGGCGATGAAACACAGAAATGCATCGGAATTAAATACAAAAGGCACAATGCCGACTTAAGTACAAGAAGACTGACTATTCTTACTGTCTATGTTTTGAACCATTCCTGTGACACTAGTTACAGATTCCGAAGCTTCACCTCAGGTTTACTGTATCCTTTGGACCTTCTTTGTGACGATGAAAGAAAAAATTTGCATCGGAATTAAATACAAAATGCACAATGCCGACTTAAGTACAAGAAGGCTGACTCCTCTTACTGTCTATGCTTTGAGCAAATCCTGTGACACTAGTTATAGATTCCGATGCTTCACTTCTGGTTTACTGTATCCCTTGGACCTTCTTATTGACGATGAAACACAGAGATTGCATCGGAATTAAATACAAAAGGCACAATGCCGACTTAAGTACAAGAAGACTGACCCTTCCTACTGTCTATGTTTTAACCATTCCTGTGACAGTAGTTATAGATTCCGATGCTTCACTACAGGTTTACTGTATCCCTCTGACCTTCTTATTGACGATGAAACACAAAAATTGCATCGGAATTAAATACAAAAGGCACAATGCCGACTCAAATACAAGATGACTGGCTCTTCTTACTCTCTATGCTTTGAACTTTTCCTGTGAGACGGGTTTCAGATTCCGATGCTTCACTTTCGGTTTACTGTATCCCTTGGACCTTCTTATTGACGACGAAACACAGAAATTGCATCGGAATTAAATAGAAAAGGCACAATGCAGACATAAGTACAAGAAGACTGACTCTTCTTACTGACTAAGATTTGAACATCTCCTGTGAGACCAGTTTTAGATGCCGATGCTTCACTATATGTTTACTGTATCCCTTGGACGTTCTTATTGACGATGAAACACAGAAATTGCATCGGAATTAAATACAAAAGGCACAGTGCCGACTTAAGTACAAGAAGACTGACTCATCGTACTGTCTATGATTTGAACCATTCCTGTGACACTAGTTATAGATTCCGATGCTTCACTTCAGGTTTACTGTATCCCTTGGACCTTGTTATTGACGATGAAACACAGAAATTGCATCCGAATTAAATCCAAAAGGCACAATGCCGACTCAAATACATGATGACTGGCTCTTCTTACTCTCTATGTTTGAATCTTTCCTGTGAGACCGGTCTTAGATTCCGATGCTTCACTTCAGGTTTACTGTATCCCATGGACCTTCTTATTGACGACGAACACAGAAATTGCATTGGAATTAAGTAGAAAAGGCACAATGCCGACTTAAGTATAAGAAGACTGACTCTTCTTACTGACTATGATTTAAACATTACCTGTGAGACCAGTTTTAGATTCCGATGCTTCACTATATGTTTACTGTATCCCTTGGCCCTTCTTATTGACGATGAAACACAGAATTTGCATCGGATTTAAATACAAAAGGCACAATGCCGACTTAAGTACAAGAAGACTGACCCTTCTTACTGTCTGTGTTCTGAGCCATTCCTGTGACACTAGTTATAGATTCCGATGTTTCACTTCAGGTTTACTTTATCCCTTGGACCTTGTTATTGACGATGAAACACAGAAATTGCATCGGAATTAAATACAACGGGCACAATGCCGACTTAAGTACAAGAAGTCTGACTCTTCCGACTGTCTAAGTTTTGAACCATTCCTGTGACACTAGTTATAGATTACGATGCTTCACTTCAGGTTTACTGTATCCCTCTGACCTTCTTATTGACTACGAAACACAGAAATTGCATCGGAATTAAATAGAAAAGGCTTAATGCCGACTTAAGTACAAGAAGACTGACTCTTTCTACTGTCTATGTTTTGAACCATTCCTGTGACACTAGTTATAGAATCCGATGCTACACTTCACGTTTACTGTATCCCTCTGACCTTCTTATTGACGATGAAACACAGAAATTGCATCGGAATTAAATACAAAAGGCACTATGCCGACTTAAGTACAAGGAGACTGACTCTTCCAACGGTCTATGTTTTAACCATTCCTGTGACACTAGTTATAGATTCCGATGCTTCACTTCAGGTTTACAGTATCCCTTGGACCTTGGTATTGACGATGAAACACAGAAATTGCATCTGAATTAAATACAAAATGCACAATGCCGACATAAGTACAAGAAGACTGACTCTTCCGTGTTTATGTTTTCAACCATTCCTGTGACACTATATGTTGATTCCGATGCTCCACTTCAGGTTTACTGTATCCCTTGGACCTTCTTATTGACGACGAAATACAGAAATTGCATCGGAATTAAATAGAAAAGGCACAATGCCGACTTAAGTACAAGAAGACTGACTCTTCATACTCTCTATGTTTTAACCATTCCTGTGACACTAGTTATAGATTCCGATGCTTCACTTCACGTTTACTGTATCCCTCTGACCTTCTTATTGACGATGAAACACAGAAATTGCATCGGAATGAAATACAAAAGGCACAATGCCGACTCAAATACAAGATGACTGGCTCTTCTTACTCTCTATGTTTTGAAACTCTCCTGTGAGACCGGTTTTAGATTCCGATGCTTCACTTCAGGTTTACTGTATCCCTTGGACCTTCTTATTGACGACGAAACACAGAAATTGCATCGGAATTAAATAGAAAAGGCACAATGCCGACATAAGTACAAGAAGACTGACTCTTCTTACTGACTATGATTTGAACATTTCCTGTGAGACCAGTTTTACATTCCGACGCTTCACTATATGTTTACTGTATCCCTTTGACCTTCTTGTTGACGATGAAACTCAGAAATCGCATCGGAATTAAATACAAAAGGCACAATGCCGACTTAAGTACAAGACGACTGGTTCTGTTTGCTGTGTATGTTTTGAACCATTCCTGTGACATTAGTTATAGATTCCGAAGCTTCACTTCAGGTTTACTGTATCCCTCTGACCTTCTTATTGACGATGAAACACAGTAATTGCTTCGGAATTAAATACAAAAGGCACAATGCCGACTCATGTACAAGAAGACTGTCTCTTCTTACTGTCTATGTTTTGAACCTTTCCTGTGACACTAGATATAGATTCCGATGCTTCACTTCAGGTTTACTGTATCCCTTGGACCTACTTATTGACGAAGAAACACAGAAATTGCATCGGAATTAAATAGAAAGGGCACAATGCAGACTTATGTACAAGAAGACTGACACTTCCTACAGTCTATGTTTTGAACCATTCCTGTGACACAAGTTATAGATTCCGATGCTTCACTTCAGGTTTTACTCTATCCCTCTGACATTCTTATTGACGATGAAACACAGAAATTGCATTGGAATTAAATACAAACGGCACAGTGCCGACTTAAGTAAAAGAAGACTGACTCTTCTTACTGACTATGTTGTGAACATTTCCTGTGAGACCACTTTTAGATTCCGATTCTTCACTATATGTTTACTGTATCCCTTGGACCTTCTTAATGAGGATAAAACACAGAAATTGCATCGGAATTAAATACAAAAGGCACAAAGCCGACTTAAGTATAAGAGGACTGACTCTTCTTACTGACTATGATTTGAACATCTCCTGTGAGACCAGTTTTAGATTCCGATGAATCACTATACGTTTACTGTATCCCTTGGACCTTCTTATTGACGATGAAACACAGAAATTGCATCGGAATTAAATACAAAAGGCACAATGCCGACATAAGTACAAGAAGACTGACTCTTCTTACTGTCTATGTTTTGAACCATTCCTGTGACACTTGTTATAGATTCCGATGCTTCACTTCAGGTTAACTGTACCCCTTGGACCTTGTTATTGACGATGAAACACAGAAATGCATCGGAATTAAATACAAAAGGCACAATGCCGACTTAAGTACAAGAAGACTGACTATTCTTACTGTCTATGTTTTGAACCATTCCTGTGACACTAGTTATAGATTCCGAAGCTTCACCTCAGGTTTACTGTATCCTTTGGACCTTCTTTGTGACGATGAAAGAAAAAATTTGCATCGGAATTAAGTACAAAATGCACAATGCCGACTTCAGTACAAGAAGGCTGACTCTTCTTACTGTCTATGCTTTGAGCAATTCCTGTGACACTAGTTATAGATTCCGATGCTTCACTTCTGGTTTACTGTATCCCTTGGACCTTCTTATTGACGATGAAACACAGAGATTGCATCGGAATTAAATACAAAAGGCACAATGCCGACTTAAGTACAAGAAGACTGACCCTTCCTACTGTCTATGTTTTAACCATTCCTGTGACAGTAGTTATAGATTCCGATGCTTCACTACAGGTTTACTGTATCCCTCTGACCTTCTTATTGACGATGAAACACAAAAATTGCATCGGAATTAAATACAAAAGGCACAATGCCGACTCAAATACAAGATGACTGGCTCTTCTTACTCTCTATGCTTTGAACTTTTCCTGTGAGACGGGTTTCAGATTCCGATGCTTCACTTTCGGTTTACTGTATCCCTTGGACCTTCTTATTGACGACGAAACACAGAAATTGCATCGGAATTAAATAGAAAAGGCACAATGCAGACATAAGTACAAGAAGACTGACTCTTCTTACTGACTAAGATTTGAACATCTCCTGTGAGACCAGTTTTAGATGCCGATGCTTCACTATATGTTTACTGTATCCCTTGGACGTTCTTATTGACGATGAAACACAGAAATTGCATCGGAATTAAATACAAAAGGCACAGTGCCGACTTAAGTACAAGAAGACTGACTCATCGTACTGTCTATGATTTGAACCATTCCTGTGACACTAGTTATAGATTCCGATGCTTCACTTCAGGTTTACTGTATCCCTTGGACCTTGTTATTGACGATGAAACACAGAAATTGCATCCGAATTAAATCCAAAAGGCACAATGCCGACTCAAATACATGATGACTGGCTCTTCTTACTCTCTATGTTTGAATCTTTCCTGTGAGACCGGTCTTAGATTCCGATGCTTCACTTCAGGTTTACTGTATCCCATGGACCTTCTTATTGACGACGAAACACAGAAATTGCATTGGAATTAAGTAGAAAAGGCACAATGCCGACTTAAGTATAAGAAGACTGACTCTTCTTACTGACTATGATTTAAACATTACCTGTGAGACCAGTTTTAGATTCCGATGCTTCACTATATGTTTACTGTATCCCTTGGCCCTTCTTATTGACGATGAAACACAGAATTTGCATCGGATTTAAATACAAAAGGCACAATGCCGACTTAAGTACAAGAAGACTGACCCTTCTTACTGTCTGTGTTCTGAGCCATTCCTGTGACACTAGTTATAGATTCCGATGTTTCACTTCAGGTTTACTTTATCCCTTGGACCTTGTTATTGACGATGAAACACAGAAATTGCATCGGAATTAAATACAACGGGCACAATGCCGACTTAAGTACAAGAAGTCTGACTCTTCCGACTGTCTAAGTTTTGAACCATTCCTGTGACACTAGTTATAGATTACGATGCTTCACTTCAGGTTTACTGTATCCCTCTGACCTTCTCATTGACTACGAAACACAAAAATTGCATCGGAATTAAATAGAAAAGGCTTAATGCCGACTTAAGTACAAGAAGACTGACTCTTTCTACTGTCTATGTTTTGAACCATTCCTGTGACACTAGTTATAGATTCCGATGCTACACTTCACGTTTACTGTATCCCTCTGACCTTCTTATTGACGATGAAACACAGAAATTGCATCGGAATTAAATACAAAAGGCACTATGCCGACTTAAGTACAAGGAGACTGACTCTTCCAACGGTCTATGTTTTAACCATTCCTGTGACACTAGTTATAGATTCCGATGCTTCACTTCAGGTTTACAGTATCCCTTGGACCTTGGTATTGACGATGAAACACAGAAATTACATCTGAATTAAATACAAAATGCACAATGCCGACATAAGTACAAGAAGACTGACTCTTCCGTGTTTATGTTTTCAACCATTCCTGTGACACAATATGTTGATTCCGATGCTCCACTTCAGGTTTACTGTATCCCTTGGACCTTCTTATTGACGACGAAACACAGAAATTGCATCGGAATTAAATAGAAAAGGCACAATGCCGACATAAGTACAAGAAGACTGACTCTTCTTACTGACTGTGATTTGAACATTTCCTGTGAGACCAGTTTTACATTCCGACGCTTCACTATATGTTTACTGTATCCCTTTGACCTTCTTGTTGACGATGAAACTCAGAAATCGCATCGGAATTAAATACAAAAGGCACAATGCCGACTTAAGTACAAGACGACTGGTTCTGTTTGCTGTGTATGTTTTGAACCATTCCTGTGACATTAGTTATAGATTCCGAAGCTTCACTTCAGGTTTACTGTATCCCTCTGACCTTCTTATTGACGATGAAACACAGTAATTGCTTCGGAATTAAATACAAAAGGCACAATGCCGACTCATGTACAAGAAGACTGTCTCTTCTTACTGTCTATGTTTTGAACCTTTCCTGTGACACTAGATATAGATTCCGATGCTTCACTTCAGGTTTACTGTATCCCTTGGACCTTCTTATTGACGAAGAAACACAGAAATTGCATCGGAATTAAATAGAAAGGGCACAATGCAGACTTATGTACAAGAAGACTGACACTTCCTACAGTCTATGTTTTGAACCATTCCTGTGACACAAGTTATAGATTCCGATGCTTCACTTCAGGTTTTACTCTATCCCTCTGACATTCTTATTGACGATGAAACACAGAAATTGCATTGGAATTAAATACAAACGGCACAGTGCCGACTTAAGTAAAAGAAGACTGACTCTTCTTACTGACTATGTTGTGAACATTTCCTGTGAGACAACTTTTAGATTCCGATTCTTCACTATATGTTTACTGTATCCCTTGGACCTTCTTAATGAGGATAAAACACAGAAATTGCATCGGAATTAAATACAAAAGGCACAAAGCCGACTTAAGTATAAGAGGACTGACTCTTCTTACTGACTATGATTTGAACATCTCCTGCGAGACCAGTTTTAGATTCCGATGATTCACTATACGTTTACTGTATCCCTTGGACCTTCTTATTGACGATGAAACACAGAAATTGCATCGGAATTAAATACAAAAGGCACAATGCCGACATAAGTACAAGAAGACTGACTCTTCTTACTGTCTATGTTTTGAACCATTCCTGTGACACTTGTTATAGATTCCGATGCTTCACTTCAGGTTAACTGTACCCCTTGGACCTTGTTATTGACGATGAAACACAGAAATGCATCGGAATTAAATACAAAAGGCACAATGCCGACTTAAGTACAAGAAGACTGACTATTCTTACTGTCTATGTTTTGAACCATTCCTGTGACACTAGTTATAGATTCCGAAGCTTCACCTCAGGTTTACTGTATCCTTTGGACCTTCTTTGTGACGATGAAAGAAAAAATTTGCATCGGAATTAAGTACAAAATGCACAATGCCGACTTCAGTACAAGAAGGCTGACTCTTCTTACTGTCTATGCTTTGAGCAATTCCTGTGACACTAGTTATAGATTCCGATGCTTCACTTCTGGTTTACTGTATCCCTTGGACCTTCTTATTGACGATGAAACACAGAGATTGCATCGGAATTAAATACAAAAGGCACAATGCCGACTTAAGTACAAGAAGACTGACCCTTCCTACTGTCTATGTTTTAACCATTCCTGTGACAGTAGTTATAGATTCCGATGCTTCACTACAGGTTTACTGTGTCCCTCTGACCTTCTTATTGACGATGAAACACAAAAATTGCATCGGAATTAAATACAAAAGGCACAATGCCGACTCAAATACAAGATGACTGGCTCTTCTTACTCTCTATGCTTTGAACTTTTCCTGTGAGACGGGTTTCAGATTCCGATGCCTCACTTTCGGTTTACTGTATCCCTTGGACCTTCTTATTGACGACGAAACACAGATATTGCATCGGAATTAAATAGAAAAGGCACAATGCAGACATAAGTACAAGAAGACTGACTCTTCTTACTGACTATGATTTGAACATCTCCTGTGAGACCAGTTTTAGATGCCGATGCTTCACTATATGTTTACTGTATCCCTTGGACGTTCTTATTGACGATGAAACACAGAAATTGCATCGGAATTAAATACAAAAGGCACAGTGCCGACTTAAGTACAAGAAGACTGACTCATCGTACTGTCTATGATTTGAACCATTCCTGTGACACTAGTTATAGATTCCGATGCTTCACTTTAGGTTTACTGTATCCCTTGGACCTTGTTATTGACGATGAAACACAGAAATTGCATCGGAATTAAATCCAAAAGGCACAATGCCGACTCAAATACATGATGACTGGCTCTTCTTACTCTCTATGTTTGAATCTTTCCTGTGAGACCGGTCTTAGATTCCGATGCTTCACTTCAGGTTTACTGTATCCCATGGACCTTCTTATTGACGACGAAACACAGAAATTGCATTGGAATTAAGTAGAAAAGGCACAATGCCGACTTAAGTATAAGAAGACTGACTCTTCTTACTGACTATGATTTAAACATTACCTGTGAGACCAGTTTTAGATTCCGATGCTTCACTATATGTTTACTGTATCCCTTGGCCCTTCTTATTGACGATGAAACACAGAATTTGCATCGGATTTAAATACAAAAGGCACAATGCCGACTTAAGTACAAGAAGACTGACCCTTCTTACTGTCTGTGTTCTGAGCCATTCCTGTGACACTACTTATAGATTCCGATGTTTCACTTCAGGTTTACTTTATCCCTTGGACCTTGTTATTGACGATGAAACACAGAAATTGCATCGGAATTAAATACAACGGGCACAATGCCGACTTAAGTACAAGAAGTCTGACTCTTCCGACTGTCTAAGTTTTGAACCATTCCTGTGACACTAGTTATAGATTACGATGCTTCACTTCAGGTTTACTGCATCCCTCTGACCTTCTTATTGACTACGAAACACAGAAATTGCATCGGAATTAAATAGAAAAGGCTTAATGCCGACTTAAGTACAAGAAGACTGACTCTTTCTACTGTCTATGTTTTGAACCATTCCTGTGACACTAGTTATAGATTCCGATGCTACACTTCACGTTTACTGTATCCCTCTGACCTTCTTATTGACGATGAAACACAGAAATTGCATCGGAATTAAATACAAAAGGCACTATGCCGACTTAAGTACAAGGAGACTGACTCTTCCAACGGTCTATGTTTTAACCATTCCTGTGACACTAGTTATAGATTCCGATGCTTCACTTCAGGTTTACAGTATCCCTTGGACCTTGGTATTGACGATGAAACACAGAAATTGCATCTGAATTAAATACAAAATGCACAATGCCGACATAAGTACAAGAAGACTGACTCCTCCGTGTTTATGTTTTCAACCATTCCTGTGACACTATATGTTGATTCCGATGCTCCACTTCAGGTTTACTGTATCCCTTGGACCTTCTTATTGACGACGAAATACAGAAATTGCATCGGAATTAAATAGAAAAGGCACAATGCCGACTTAAGTACAAGAAGACTGACTCTTCATACTCTCTATGTTTTAACCATTCCTGTGACACTAGTTATAGATTCCGATGCTTCACTTCACGTTTACTGTATCCCTCTGACCTTCTTATTGACGATGAAACACAGAAATTGCAACGGAATTAAATACAAAAGGCACAATGCCGACTCAAATACAAGATGACTGGCTCTTCTTACTCTCTATGTTTTGAAACTCTCCTGTGAGACCGGTTTTAGATTCCGATGCTTCACTTCAGGTTTACTGTATCCCTTGGACCTTCTTATTGACGACGAAACACAGAAATTGCATCGGAATTAAATAGAAAAGGCACAATGCCGACTCAAATACAAGATGACTGGCTCTTCTTACTCTCTATGCTTTGAACTTTTCCTGTGAGACGGGTTTTAGATTCCGATGCTTCACTTTCGGTTTACTGTATCCCTTGGACCTTGTTATTGACGACGAAACACAGAAATTGCATCGGAATTAAATAGAAAAGGCACAATGCAGACATAAGTACAAGATGACTGACTCTTCTTAATGACTATGATTTGAACATTTCCTGTGAGACCAGTTTTAGATTCCGATGCTTCACTATATGTTTACTGTATCCCTTGGACGTTCTTATTGACGATGAAACACAGAAATTGCATCGGAATTAAATATATAAGGCACAATGCCGACTTAAGTACAAGAAGACTGACTCATCGTACTGTCTATGATTTGAACCATTCCTGTGACACTAGTTATAGATTCCGATGCTTTACTTCAGGTTTACTGTATCCCTTGGACCTTGTTATTGACGATGAAACACAGAAATTGCATCGGAATTAAATCCAAAAGGCACAATGCCGACTTAAGTACAAGATGACTGACTCTTCTTGTTGTGTATGTTTTGAACCATTCCTGTGACACTAGTTATAGATTCCGATGCTTCACTTCAGGTTTACTGTATCCCTCTGCCACTCTTATTGACTATGAAACACAGAAATTACATCGGAATTAAATACAAAAATCACAATGCCGATTTAAGTACAAGAAGACTGACTCTTCTTACTGTCTATGTTTTGAACCATTCTGTGACACTAGTCATGGATTCCGAAGCTTCACTTCAGGTTTACTGTATCAGTTGGACCTTCTTATTGACGATGAAAAACAGAAATTGCATCGGAATTAAATACAAAAGGCACAATGCCGACTTAAGTACAAGAAGACTGACTCTTCTTACTGTCTATGTTTTGAACCATTCCTGTGACACTAGTTATAGATTCCGATGCTTCACTTCACGTTTACTGTATCCCTGTGACCTTCTTATTGACGATGAAACACAGAAATTGCATCGGAAATAAATACAAAAGGCAAAATGCCGACTTAAGTACAAGAGGACTGACTCTTCTTACAGACTATGATTTGAACTTTTCCTGTGAGACCAGTTTTAGATTCCGATGCTTCACTATATGTTTACTGTATCCCTTGGACCTTCTTATTGACTATGAAAAACAGAAATTGCATCGGAATTAAATACAAAAGGCACAATGCCGACTTAAGTACAAGAAGACTGACTCTTCTTACTGTCTATGTTTTGAACCATTCCTGTGACACTAGTTATAGATTCCGATGCTTCACTTCACGTTTACTGTATCCCTTGGACCTTGTTATTGACGATGAAACACAGAAATTGCATCCGAATTAAATACAAAAGGCATAATGCCGACTCAAATACATGATGACTGGCTCTTCTCACTCTCTATGTTTGAATCTTTCCTGTGAGACCGGTTTTAGATTCCGATGCTTCACTTCAGGTTTACTGTATCCCGAGGACCTTCTTATTGACGACGAAACACAGAATTTGCATTGGAATTAAGTAGAAAAGGCACAATGCCGACTTAAGTATAGAAAGACTGACTTCTTACTGACTATGATTTAAACAATTCCTGTGAGACCAGTTTTAGATTCCGATGCTTCACTATATGTTTACTGTAACCCTTGGCCCTTCTTATTGACGATGAAACACAGAATTTGCATCGGATTTAAATACAAAAGGCACAAGGCCGACTTAAGTACAAGAAGACTGACTCTTCTTACTGTCTGTGTTCTGAGCCATTCCTGTGACACTAGTTATAGATTCCGACGTTTCACTTCAGGTTTACCGTATCCCTTGGACCTTGTTATTGACGATGAAACTCAGAAATTGCATCGGAATTAAATACAACGGGCACAATGCCGACTTAAGTACAAGAAGTCTGACTCTTCCGACTGTCTATGTTTTGAACCATTCCTGTGACACTAGTTATAGATTACGATGCATCACTTTAGGTTTACTGAATCCCTTGGACCTTCGTATTGACGATGAAACACAGAAATTGCATCGGAATTAAATACAAAATGCACAATGCCGACCTAAGTACAAGAAGACTGACTCTTCTTGCTCTGTATGTTTTGAACCATTCCTGTGAAACTAGTTATAGATTCCCATGCTTCACTTCAGGTTTACTGTATCCCTCTGACCTTCTTATTGACTACGAAACACTGAAATTGCATCGGAATTAAATAGAAAATGCACAATGCCGACATAAGTACAAGAAGACTGACTCTTCCGTGTTTATGTTTTCAACCATTCCTGTGACACTATATGTTGTTTCCGATGCTCCACTTCAGGTTTACTGTATCCCTTGGACTTTCTTATTGACGACGAAACACAGAAATTGCATCGGAATTAAATAGAAAAGGCACAATGCCGACTTAAGTACAAGAAGACTGACTCTTCATACTCTCTATGTTTTAACCATTCCTGTGACACTAGTTATAGATTCCGATGCTTCACTTCACGTTTACGGTATCCCTCTGACCTTCTTATTGACGATGAAACACAGAAATTGCATCGGAATTAAATACAAAAGGCACAATGCCGACTCAAATACAAGAAGACTGACTCTTCCAACTGTCTATGTTTTGAACCATTAATGTGACACTAGTTATAGATTTCGATGCTTCACTTCAGGTTTACTGTATCCCTCTGACACCATTATTGACGATGAAACACAGAAATTGCATCGGAATGAAATACTAAAGGCACAATGCCGACTTAAGTACAAGAAGACTGACTCTTCTTACTGTCTATGTATTGAACCATTCCTGTGACACTAGTTATAGATTCCGATGCTTCACTTCACGTTTACTGTATCCCTCTATCCTTCTTATTGACGATGAAACACAGAAATGGCATCGGAAATAAATACAAAAGGCAAAATGCCGACTTAAGTACAAGAAGACTGACTCTTCTTTCTGTCTATGTTTTGAACCTATTGTGTGACACTAGTTATAGATTCCGATGCTTCACTTCAGGTTTACTGTATCCCTCTGCCACTCTTATTGACTATGAAACACAGAAATTACATCGGAATTAAATACAAAAATCACAATGCCGGTTTAAGTACAAGAAGGCTGACTCTCCTTACTGTCTATGTTTTGAACCATTCTGTGACACTAGTCATGGATTCCGAAGCTTCACTTCAGGTTTACTGTATCAGTTGGACCTTCTTATTGACGATGAAAACAGAAATTGCATCGGAATTAAATACAAAAGGCACAATGCCGACTTTAGTACAAGAAGACTGACTCTTCTTACTGTCTATGTTTTGAACCATTCCTGTGACACTAGTTATAGATTCCGATGCTTCACTTCACGTTTACTGTATCCCTCTGACCTTCTTATTGACGATGAAACACAGAAATTGCATCGGAAATAAATACAAAAGGCAAAATGCCGACTTAAGTACAAGAAGACTGACTCTTCTTACTGACTATGATTTGAACATTTCCTGTGAGACCAGTTTTAGATTCCGATGCTTCACTATATGTTTACTGTATCCCTTGGACCTTCTTATTGACGATGAAAAACAGTAATTGCATCGGAATTAAATACAAACGGCACAATGCCGACTTAAGTACAAGAAGACTGACTCTTCTTACTGTCTATGTTTTGAACCATTCCTGTGACACTAGTAATAGATTCCGATGCTTCACTTCACGTCTACTGTATCCCTCTGACCTTCTTATTGATGATAAAATACAGAAATTGCATCGGAATTAAATACAAAAGGCACAATGCCGACTCAAATACAAAATTACTGGCTCTTTTTACTCTCTATGTTTTGAAACTTTCCTGTGAGACCGGTTTTCGATTCCGATGCTTCACTTCAGGTTTACTGTATCCCTTGGACCTTCTTATTGACGACGAAACACAGAAATTGCAACGGAATTAAAGAGGAAAGGCACAATGCTGACTTAAGTACAAGAAGACTGACTCTTCTTACTGACTATGTTTTGAACCATTCCTGTGACACTAGTTATAGTTTAAGATGCTTCACCTCAGGTGTACTGTATCCCTCTGACACTCTTACTGACGATGAAACCCAGAAATTGCATCGGATTTAAATACAAAAGGCACAAAGCCGACTTAAGTACAAGAAGACTGACTCTTCTTACTGTCTATGTTTTGAACCATTCCTGTGACACTAGTTATAGATTCCGAAGCTTCACTTCAGGTTTACTGTATCCTATGGACCTTCTTATTGACGATGAAACAAAGAATTTGCATCGGAATTATACACAAAAGGCACAATGTCGACTTAAGTACAAGAAGACTGACTCTTCTTACTGCCTATGTTTTGAGCAATTTCTGTGACACTAGTTGTAGATTCCGATGCTTCACTTCAGGTTTACTGTATCCCTTGGACCTTCTTAACGACGATGAAACACAGAAATGTCATCGGAATTAAATACAAAAGGCACAAAGCCGAATTAAGTAGAAGACGACTGACTCTTCTTACTGTCTATGTTTTGAACCATTCCTGTGACACTAGTTATAGATTCCGATGCTTCACTTCCGGTTTGCTGTATCCCTTGGACCATCTTATTGACGACGAAACAAAGAAATTGAATCAGGATTAAATACAAAAGGCACAATTCCGACTTAAGTACAAGAAGACTGACCCTTCCTACTGTCTATGTTTTAACCATTCCTGTGGCACTAGTTATAGATTCCGATGCTTCACTAAAGGTTTACTGTATCCCTCTGACCTTCTTGTTGACGATGAAACACAGAGATTGCATCGGAATTAAATACAAAAGGCACAATGCCGACTCAAATACAAAATGACTGGCTCTTCTTACTCTCTATGTTTTGAACTTTTCCTGTGAGACGGGTTTTAGATTCCGATGCTTCACTTCAGGTTTACTGTAGCCCTCTGACCTTCTAATTGACGACGAAACACAGAAATTGCATCGGAATTAAATAGAAAAGGCACAATGCCGACATAAGTACAAGAAGACTGACTCTTCTTACTGACTATGATTTGAACATTTCCTGTGAGACCAGTTTTACATTCCGACGCTTCACTATATGTTTACTGTACCCCTTTGACCATCTTATTGACGATGAAACACAGAAATCGCATCGGAATTAAATACAAAAGGCACAATGCCGACTTAAGTACAAGACCACTGATTCTGTTTGCTGTGTATGTTTTGAACCATTCCTGTGAAACTAGTTATAGATTCCGATGCTTCACTTCAGGTTTACTGTATCCCTTTGATTTTCTTATTGACGATGAAACACAGTAATTGCATCGGAATTAAATACAAAAGGCACAATGCCGACTCATGTACAAGAAGACTGTCTGTTCTTACTGTCTATGTTTTGAACCCTTCCTGTGACACTACATATAGATTCCGATGCTTCACTTCAGGTTTACTGTATCCCTTGGACCTTCTTATTGAAGACGAAACACAGAAATTGCATCGGAATTAAATAGAAAAGGCACAATGCTGACTTAAGTAGAAGAAGACTGACTCTTCCAACTGCCTATGTTTTGAACCATTCCTGTGATACTAGTTATAGTTTCCGATGCTTCACTTCAGGTTTACTGTATCCCTCTGACACTCTTATTGACGATGAAACACAGAAATTGCATCGGAATTAAATACAAAAGGCACAATGCCGACTTAAGTACAAGAAGACTGACTCTTCTTACTGTCTAATTTTTGAACAATTAATGTGACACTAGTTATGGATTCCGAAGATTCCCTTCAGGTTTACTGTATCCTTTGGACCATGTTATTGACGATGGAGCACAGAATTTGCATCGGAATTAAATACAAAAGGCACAATGACTACTTAAGTACAAGAAGACTGACTCTTGTTACTGTCTATGTTGTGAGCAATTCCTGTGACGCTAGTTATAGATTCCGATGCTTCACTTCAGGTTTACTGTATACCTTGGACCTTCTGATCGACGATGAAACACAGAAATAGCATCAGAGTTAAATACAAAAGGCAAAATGCCGACATAAGTACAAGAAGACTGACTCTTCTTACTGACTATGATTTGAACATTTCCTGTGAGACCATATTTAGATTCCGATGCTTCACTATATGTTTACTGTATCCCTTGGACCTTCTTGTTTACGATTAAACACAGAAATTGCATCGGAATTAAATACAAAAGGCACAATGCCGACTCATGTACAAGAAGACTGACTCTTCTAACTGTCTATGTTTTGAACCTTTCCTGTGACACTAGATATAGATTCCGATGCTTCACTTCAGGTTTAGTGTATCCCTTGGACCTTCTTATTGAAGACGAAACACAGAAATTGCATCGGAATTAAATAGAAAAGGCACAATGCCGACTTAAGTAGAAGAAGACTGACTGTTCCTACTGACTATGTTTTGAACCATTTCTGTGACACTAGTTATAGATTCCGATGCTTCACTTCAGGTTTACTGTATCCCTCTGGCACTCTTATTGACGATGAAACACAGAAATTGCATCGGAATTAAATACAAACGGCACAGTGCTGACTTAAGTACAAGAAGACTGACTCTTCTTACTGACTATGTTGTGAACATTTCCTGTGAGACCAGTTTTAGATTCCGATGCTTCACTATATGTTTACTGTATCCCTGGGACCTTTTTGTTGACGATGGAACACAGAAATTGTATCGGAATTAAATACAAAAGGCACAATGCCGACATAAGTACAAGAAGACTGACTTTTCCGTGTTTATGTTTTCAACCATTCCTGTGACACTATATGTTGTTTCCGATGCTCCACTTCAGGTTTACTGTATCCCTTGGACCTTCTTATTGACGACGAAACACAGAAATTGCATCGGAATTAAATAGAAAAGGCACAATGCTGACTCAAGTACAAGAAGACTGACTCTTCCAACTGTCTATGTTTTGAACCATTAATGTGACACTAGTTATAGATTTCGATGCTTCACTTCAGGTTTACTGTATCCCTCTGACACCTTTATTGACGATTAAACACAGAAATTGCATCGGAATGAAATACTAAAGGCACAATGCCGACTTAAGTACAAGAAGACTGACTCTTCTTACTGTCTATGTATTGAACCATTCCTGTGACACTAGTTATAGATTCCGATGCTGCACTTCACGTTTACTGTATCCCTCTATCCTTCTTATTGACGATGAAACACAGAAATGGCATCGGAAATAAATACAAAAGGCAAAATGCCGACTTAAGTACAAGAAGACTGACTCTTCTTTCTGTCTATGTTTTGAACCTATTGTGTGACACTAGTTATAGATTCCGATGCTTCACTTCAGGTTTACTGTATCCCTCTGCCACTCTTATTGACTATGAAACACAGAAATTACATCGGAATTAAATACAAAAATCACAATGCCGGTTTAAGTACAAGAAGGCTGACTCTGCTTACTGTCTATGTTTTGAACCATTCTGTGACACTAGTCATGGATTCCGAAGCTTCACTTCAGGTTTACTGTATCAGTTGCACCTTCTTATTGACGATGAAAAACAGAAATTGCATCGGAATTAAATACAAAAGGCACAATGCCGACTTTAGTACAAGAAGACTGACTCTTCTTACTGTCTATGTTTTGAACCATTCCTGTGACACTAGTTATAGATTCCGGTGCTTCACTTCACGTTTACTGTATCCCTCTGACCTTCTTATTGACGATGAAACACAGAAATTGCATCGGAAATAAATACAAAAGGCAAAATGCCGACTTAAGTACAAGAAGACTGACTCTTCTTACTGACTATGATTTGAACATTTCCTGTGATACCAGTTTTAGATTCCGATGCTTCACTATATGTTTACTGTATCCCTTGGACCTTCTTATTGACGATGAAAAACAGAAATTGCATCGGAATTAAATACAAACGGCACAATGCCGACTTAAGTACAAGAAGACTGACTCTTCTTACTGTCTATGTTTTGAACCATTCCTGTGACACTAGTAATAGATTCCGATGCTTCACTTCACGTTTACTGTATCCCTCTGACCTTCTTATTGACAATAAAATACAGAAATTGCATCGGAATTAAATACAAAAGGCACAATGCCGACTCAAATACAAAATTACTGGCTCTTTTTACTCTCTATGTTTTGAAACTTTCCTGTGAGACCGGTTTTCGATTCCGATGCTTCACTTCAGGTTTACTGTATCCCTTGGACCTTCTTATTGACGACGAAGCACAGAAATTGCAACGGAATTAAAGAGGAAAGGCACAATGCTGACTTAAGTACAAGAAGACTGACTCTTCCAACATTCTATGTTTTGAACCATTCCTGTGACACTAGTTATAGTTTAAGATGTTTCACTTCAGGTTTACTGTATCCCTTGGACCATCTTATTGACGACGAAACACAGAAATTGAATCAGGATTAATTACAAAAGGCACAATTCCGACTTAAGTACAAGAAGACTGACTCTTCTTACTGCCTATGTTTTGAGCAATTCCTGTGACACTAGTTGTAGATTCCGATGCTTCACTTCAGGTTTACTGTATCCCTTGGACCTTCTTATCGACGATGAAACACAGAAATATCATCGGAATTAAATACAAAAGGCACAATGCCGACTTAAGTACAAGACGACTGATTCTGTTTGCTGTGTATGTTTTGAACCATTCCTGTGAAACTAGTTATAGATTCCGATGCTTCACTTCAGGTTTACTGTATCCCTTTGACCTTCTTATTGACGATGAAACACAGTAATTGCATCGGAATTAAATACAAAAGGCACAATGCCGACTCATGTACAAGAAGACTGTCTCTTCTTACTGTCTATGTTTTGAACCTTTCCTGTGACACTAGATATAGATTCCGATGCTTCACTTCAGGTTTACTGTATCCCTTGGACCTTCTTATTGAAGACGAAACACAGAAATTGCATCGGAATTAAATAGAAAAGGCACAATGCCGACTTAAGTAGAAGAAGACTGACTCTTCCAACTGCCTATGTTTTGAACCATTCCTGTGATACTAGTTATAGTTTCCGATGCTTCACTTCAGGTTTACTGTATCCCTCTGACACTCTTATTGACGATGAAACACAGAAATTGCATCGGAATTAAATACAAAAGGCACAATGCCGACTTAAGTACAAGAAGACTGACTCTTCTTACTGTCTAATTTTTGAACAATTAATGTGACACTAGTTATGGATTCCGAAGATTCCCTTCAGGTTTACTGTATCCTTTGGACCATCTTATTGACGATGGAGCACAGAATTTGCATCGGAATTAAATACAAAAGGCACAATGACTACTTAAGTACAAGAAGACTGACTCTTGTTACTGTCTATGTTGTGAGCAATTCCTGTGACGCTAGTTATAGATTCCGATGCTTCACTTCAGGTTTACTGTATACCTTGGACCTTCTGATCGACGATGAAACACAGAAATAGCATCAGAGTTAAATACAAAAGGCACAATGCCGACATAAGTACAAGAAGACTGACTCTTCTTACTGACTATGATTTGAACATTTCCTGTGAGACCATATTTAGATTCCGATGCTTCACTATATGTTTACTGTATCCCTTGGACCTTCTTGTTTACGATTAAACACAGAAATTGCATCGGAATTAAATACAAAAGGCACAATGCCGACTCATGTACAAGAAGACTGACTCTTCTAACTGTCTATGTTTTGAACCTTTCCTGTGACACTAGATATAGATTCCGATGCTTCACTTCAGGTTTACTGTATCCCTTGGACCTTCTTATTGAAGACGAAACACAGAAATTGCATCGGAATTAAATAGAAAAGGCACAATGCCGACTTAAGTAGAAGAAGACTGACTGTTCCTACTGACTATGTTTTGAACCATTTCTGTGACACTAGTTATAGATTCCGATGCTTCACTTCAGGTTTACTGTATCCCTCTGACACTCTTATTGACGATGAAACACAGAAATTGCATGGGAATTAAATACAAACGGCACAGTGCTGACTTAAGTACAAGAAGACTGACTCTTCTTACTGACTATGTTGTGAACATTTCCTGTGAGACCAGTTTTAGATTCCGATGCTTCACTATATGTTTACTGTATCCCTGGGACCTTTTTGTTGACGATGGAACACAGAAATTGTATCGGAATTAAATACAAAAGGCACAATGCCGATTTAACTACAAGGAGACTGACTCTTCTTACTGTCTATGTTTTGAGCCATTCCTGTGACACTAGTTATAGATTCCGATGCTTCACTTCAGGTTTACTGTATCCCTTGGACCTTGTTATTGACGATGAAACACAGAAATTGCATCGGAATTAAATACTAAAGGCACAATGCCGACTTAAGTACAAGAAGACTGACTCTTATTACTGTCTATGTTTTTAACCATTCCTGTGACACTAGTTATAGATTCCGATGCTTCACTTCAGGTTTACTGTATCCCTCTGACACTCGTATTGACGATGAAACACAGAAATTGCATCGGATTTAAATACAAAAGGCACAATGCCGACTTAAGTACAAGAGGACTGACTCTTCTTACTGTCTATGTTTTGAACCATTCCTGTGACACTAGTTATAGATTCCGATGCTTCACTTCAGGTTGACTGTACCCCTTGGACCTTCTTATCGACGATGAAACACAGAAATAGCATCGGAATTACATACAAAAGGCACAAAGCCGACTTAAGTACAAGACGACTGACTCTTCTTACTCTCTATGTTTTGAAAGATTCCTGTGACACTAGTTATAGATTCCGATGCTTCACTTCAGGTTTACTGTATCCCTTGGACCATCTTATTGACACCGAAACACAGAAATTGAATCAGGATTAAATACAAAAGGCACAATTCCGACTTAAGTACAAGAAGACTGACCCTTCCTACTGTCTATGTTTTAACCATTCCTGTGACACTAGTTATAGATTCCGATGCTTCACTACAGGTTTACTGTATCCCTCCGACCTTCTTGTTGACGATGAAACACAGAAATGGCATCGGAATTAAACAGAAAAGGCACAATGCCGACTCAAATACAAATTGACTGGTTTTTCTTACTCTCTATGTTTTGAACTTATCCTGTAAGACGGGTTTTAGATTCCGATGCTTCACTTCAGGTTTACTGTATCCCATGAACCTTCTTATTGACGACGAAACACAGAAGATGCATCGGAATTTAATAGAAAAGGCACAATGCCGCCATAAGTACAAGAAGACTGACTCTGCTTACTGACTATGATTTGAACATTTCCTGTGAGACCAGTTTTACATTCCGACGCTTCACTATTTGTTTACTGTATCCCTTTGACCTTCTTGGTGACGATGAAACACAGAAATCGCATCGGAATTAAATATAAAAGGCACAATGCCGACTTAAGTACAAGAAGACTGATTCTGTTTGCTGTGTATGTTTTGAACCATTCCTGTGACATTAGTTTTAGATTCCGATGCTTCACTTCAGGTTTACTGTATCCCACTGACCTTCTTATTGACGATGAAACACAGTAATTGCATCGGAATTAAATACAAAAGGCACAATGCCGACTCATGTACAAGAAGACTGTCTCATCTTACTGTCTATGTTTTGAACCTTTCCTGTGACACTAGATATAGATTCAGATGCTTCACTTCAGGTTTACTGTATCCCTAGGACCTTCTTATTGACGACAAAACACAGAAATTGCATCGGAATTAAATAGAAAGGGCACAATGCAAACATAAGTACAAGAAGACTGACTCGTCCTACTGTCTATGTATTGAACCATTCCTGTGACACTAGTTATAGATTCCGATGTTTCACTTCAGGTTTTACTGTATCCCTCTGACATTCTTATTAACGATGAAACACAGACATTGCATCGGAATTAAATACAAACGGCACAGTGCCGACTTAAGTACAAGAAGACTGACTCTTCTTACTAACTATGTTGTGAACATTTAATGTGAGACCACTTTTAGATTCCGATGCTTCACTATATGTTTACAGTATCCCTTGGACGTTCTTAATGTGGATGAAACACAGAAATTGCATCGGAATTAAATACAAAAGGCACAAAGCCGTCTTAAGTATAAGAAGACTGACTCTTCTTACTGACTATGATTTGAACATCTCCTGTGAGAACAGTTTTAGATTCCGAAGATTCACTATATGTTTACTGTATCCCTTGGACCTTCTTATTGACGATGAAACACAGAAATTGCATCGGAATTAAATACAAAAGGCACAACGCCGACTTAAGTACAAGAAGACTGACTCTTCTTACTGTCTATGTTTTGAACCATTCCTGTGACACTTGTTATAGATACCGATGCTTCACTTCAGGTGTACTGTACCCCTTGGACCTTGTTATTGACGATGAAACACAGAAATTGCATCGGAATTAAATACAAAAGGCACAATGCCGACTCATATACATGATGACTGGCTCTTCTTACTCTCTATGTTTTGAACCTTTCCTGTGAGACCGGTTTTAGATTCCGATGCTTCACTTCAGGTTTACTGCAACCCGTGGACCTTCTTATTGACGACGAAACACAGAAATTGCATCGGAATTAAGTAGAAAAGGCACATTGCCGACTTAAGTATAAGAAGACTGACTCTTCTTACTGAGTATGATTTGAACATTTCCTGTGAGACCAGTTTTAGATTCCGATGCTTCACTATATGTTTACTGTATCCCTTGGACCTTCTTATTGACGATGAAACACAGAATTTGCATCGGAATTAAATACAAAAGGCACAATGCCGACTTAAGTACAAGGAGACTGAGTCTTCCGTCTGTCTATGTTTTGAACCATTCCTGTGACACTAGTTATAGATTCCGATGCTTCACTTCAGGTTTACTGTATCCCTTGGACCTTCTTATTGACGATGAAACACAGAGATTGCATCGGAATAAAATACAAAATGCGCAATGCCGACTTAAGTACAAGAAGACTGACTCTTCTTGCTGTGTATGTTTTGAGCCGTTCCTGTGAAACTAGTTGTAGATTCCGATGCTTCACTTCAGGTTTACTGTATCCCTCTGACCTTCTTATTGACGACGAAAGACAGAAATTGCATCGGAAATAAATAGAAAAAGCACAATGCCGACTTAAGTACAAGAAGACTGACTCTTCCTACTGTCTATGTTTTGAACCATTCCTAAAACTCTAGTTATAGATTCCGCTGCTTCACTTCAAGTTTACTGTATCCCTCTGACCTTCTTATTGACGATGAAACACAGAAATTGCATCGGAATTAAATACAAAAGGCACAATGACGACTTAAGTACAAGAAGACTGACTCTTGTTACTGTCAATGTTTTGAGCAATTCCTGTGACACTAGTTATAGATTCCGATGCTTCACTTCAGGTTTACTGTATTCCTTGGACCTTCATATTGACGACGAAACACAGAAATTGAGTCAGGATTAAATACAAAAGGCACAATACCGACTAAAGTACAAGAAGACTGACCCTTCCTACTGTCTATGTTTTAACCATTCCTGTGACACTAGTTATAGATTCCGATGCTTCACTTCAGGTTTACTGTATCCCTCTGACCTTCTTATTGACGATGGAACATAGAAATTGCATCGGAATTAAATACAAAAGGCACAATGCCGATTCAAATACAAAATGACAGGCTCTTCTTACTCTCTATGTTTAGAACCTGTCCTGTCAGACCGGTTTTTGATTCCGATGCTTCACTACAGGTTTACTGTATCCCTTGGTCATTCTTATTGACGACGAAACGCAGAAATTGCATCGGAATTAAATATAAAAGGCACAATGCCGACATAAGTACAAGAAGACAGACTCTTCTTACTGACTATGAATTGAACATTTCCTGTGAGACCATATTTAGATTCCGATGCTTCACTATATGTTTACTGTATCCCTTGGACCTTCTTGTTTACGATGAAACACAGAAATTGCATCGGAATTAAATACAAAAGGCACAATGCCGACTTGAGTACAAGGAGACTGACTGTTCCTGCTGTGTATGTTTTGAACCATTCCTGTGAAACTAGTTATAGATTCCGATGCTTCACTTCAGGTTTACTGTATCCCTTGGACCATCTTATTGACGACGAAACACAGAAATTGCATCGGAATTAAATAGAAGAGGCACAATGCCGACTTCAGTACAAGAAGACTGACTCTTCCTACTGTCTATGTTTTGATCCATTTCTGTGACACTAGTTATAGATTCCGATGCTTCAATTAAGGTTTACTGTATATCTCTGACATTCTTATTGACGATGAAACACAGAAATTGCATCGGAATTAAATACAAACGGCACAGTGCCGACTTAAGTACAAGAAGACTGACTCTTCCTACTGTCTATGTTTTGATCCATTTCTGTGACACTAGTTATAGATTCCGATGCTTCAATTAAGGTTTACTGTATATCTCTGACATTCTTATTGACGATGAAACACAGAAATTGCATCGGAATTAAATACAAAAGGCACAATGCCGACTTAAGTACAAGAAGACTGACTCTTCTTACTGTCTAATTTTTGAACAATTAATGTGACACTAGTTATGGATTCCGAAGATTCCCTTCAGGTTTACTGTATCCTTTGGACCATCTTATTGACGATGGAGCACAGAATTTGCATCGGAATTAAATACAAAAGGCACAATGACTACTTAAGTACAAGAAGACTGACTCTTGTTACTGTCTATGTTGTGAGCAATTCCTGTGACGCTAGTTATAGATTCCGATGCTTCACTTCAGGTTTACTGTATACCTTGGACCTTCTGATCGACGATGAAACACAGAAATAGCATCAGAGTTAAATACAAAAGGCACAATGCCGACATAAGTACAAGAAGACTGACTCTTCTTACTGACTATGATTTGAACATTTCCTGTGAGACCATATTTAGATTCCGATGCTTCACTATATGTTTACTGTATCCCTTGGACCTTCTTGTTTACGATTAAACACAGAAATTGCATCGGAATTAAATACAAAAGGCACAATGCCGACTCATGTACAAGAAGACTGACTCTTCTAACTGTCTATGTTTTGAACCTTTCCTGTGACACTAGATATAGATTCCGATGCTTCACTTCAGGTTTACTGTATCCCTTGGACCTTCTTATTGAAGACGAAACACAGAAATTGCATCGGAATTAAATAGAAAAGGCACAATGCCGACTTAAGTAGAAGAAGACTGACTGTTCCTACTGACTATGTTTTGAACCATTTCTGTGACACTAGTTATAGATTCCGATGCTTCACTTCAGGTTTGCTGTATCCCTCTGACACTCTTATTGACGATGAAACACAGAAATTGCATCGGAATTAAATACAAACGGCACAGTGCTGACTTAAGTACAAGAAGACTGACTCTTCTTACTGACTATGTTGTGAACATTTCCTGTGAGACCAGTTTTAGATTCCGATGCTTCACTATATGTTTACTGTATCCCTGGGACCTTCTTGTTTACGATTAAACACAGAAATTGCATCGGAATTAAATACAAAAGGCACAATGCCGACTCATGTACAAGAAGACTGACTCTTCTAACTGTCTATGTTTTGAACCTTTCCTGTGACACTAGATATAGATTCCGATGCTTCACTACAGGTTTACTGTATCCCTCCGACCTTCTTGTTGACGATGAAACACAGAAATGGCATCGGAATTAAACAGAAAAGGCACAATGCCGACTCAAATACAAATTGACTGGCTTTTCTTACACTCTATGTTTTGAACTTATCCTGTAAGACGGGTTTTAGATTCCGATGCTTCACTTCAGGTTTACTGTATCCCATGAACCTTCTTATTGACGACGAAACACAGAAGATGCATCGGAATTTAATAGAAAAGTCACAATGCCGACATAAGTACAAGAAGACTGACTCTGCTTACTGACTATGATTTGAACATTTCCTGTGAGACCAGTTTTACATTCCGACGCTTCACTATTTGTTTACTGTATCCCTTTGACCTTCTTGGTGACGATGAAACACAGAAATCGCATCTGAATTAAATATAAAAGGCACAATGCCGACTTAAGTACAAGAAGACTGATTCTGTTTGCTGTGTATGTTTTGAACCATTAATGTGACATTAGTTTTAGATTCCGATGCTTCACTTCAGGTTTACTGTATCCCTCTGACCTTCTTATTGACGATGAAACACAGTAATTGCATCGGAATTAAATACAAATGGCACAATGCCGACTCATGTACAAGAAGACTGTCTCATCTTACTGTCTATGTTTTGAACCTTTCCTGTGACACTAGATATAGATTCAGATGCTTCACTTCAGGTTTACTGTATCCCTAGGACCTTCTTATTGACGACAAAACACAGAAATTGCATCGGAATTAAATAGAAAGGGCACAATGCAAACATAAGTACAAGAAGACTGACTCGTCCTACTGTCTATGTATTGAACCATTCCTGTGACACTAGTTATAGATTCCGATGTTTCACTTCATGTTTTACTGTATCCCTCTGACATTCTTATTAACGATGAAACACAGACATTGCATCGGAATTAAATACAAACGGCACAGTGCCGACTTAAGTACAAGAAGACTGACTCTTCTTACTAACTATGTTGTGAACATTTAATGTGAGACCACTTTTAGATTCCGATGCTTCACTATATGTTTACAGTATCCCTTGGACCTTCTTAATGTGGATGAAACACAGAAATTGCATCGGAATTAAATACAAAAGGCACAAAGCCGACTTAAGTATAAGAAGACTGACTCTTCTTACTGACAATGATTTGAACATCTCCTGTGAGAACAGTTTTAGATTCCGAAGATTCACTATATGTTTACTGTATCCCTTGGACCTTCTTATTGACGATGAAACACAGAAATTGCATCGGAATTAAATACAAAAGGCACAACGCCGACTTAAGTACAAGAAGACTGACTCTTCTTACTGTCTATGTTTTGAACCATTCCTGTGACACTTGTTATAGATACCGATGCTTCTTCCAGGTTTACTGTACCCCTTGGACCTTGTTATTGACGATGAAACACAGAAATTGCATCGGAATTAAATACAAAAGGCACAATGCCGACTCATATACATGATGACTGGCTCTTCTTACTCTCTATGTTTTGAACCTTTCCTGTGAGACCGGTTTTAGATTCCGATGCTTCACTTCAGGTTTACTGCAACCCGTGGACCTTCTTATTGACGACGAAACACAGAAATTGCATCGGAATTAAGTAGAAAAGGCACATTGCCGACTTAAGTATAAGAAGACTGACTCTTCTTACTGAGTATGATTTGAACATTTCCTGTGAGACCAGTTTTTGATTCCGATGCTTCACTATATGTTTACTGTATCCCTTGGACCTTCTTATTGACGATGAAACACAGAATTTGCATCGGAATTAAATACAAAAGGCACAATGCCGACTTAAGTACAAGGAGACTGAGTCTTCCGACTGTCTATGTTTTGAACCATTCCTGTGACACTAGTTATAGATTCCGATGCTTCACCTCAGGTTTACTGTATCCCTTGGACCTTCTTATTGACGATGAAACACAGAGATTGCATCGGAATAAAATACAAAATGCGCAATGCCGACTTAAGTACAAGAAGACTGACTCTTCTTGCTGTGTATGTTTTGAGCCGTTCCTGTGAAACTAGTTGTAGATTCCGATGCTTCACTTCAGGTTTACTGTATCCCTCTGACCTTCTTATTGACGACGAAAGACAGAAATTGCATCGGAATTAATTAGAAAAAGCACAATGCCGACTTAAGTACAAGAAGACTGACTCTTCCTACTGTCTATGTTTTGAACCATTCCTAAAACTCTAGTTATAGATTCCGCTGCTTCACTTCAAGTTTACTGTATCCCTCTGACCTTCTTATTGACGATGAAACACAGAAATTGCATCGGAATTAAATACAAAAGGCACAATGACGACTTAAGTACAAGAAGACTGACTCTTGTTACTGTCTATGTTTTGAGCAATTCCTGTGACACTAGTTATAGATTCCGATGCTTCACTTCAGGTTTACTGTATTCCTTGGACCTTCATATTAACGACGAAACACAGAAATTGAATCAGGATTAAATACAAAAGGCACAATACCGACTAAAGTACAAGAAGACTGACCCTTCCTACTGTCTATGTTTTAACCATTCCTGTGACACTAGTTATAGATTCCTATGCTTCACTTCAGGTTTACTGTATCCCTCTGACCTTCTTATTGACGATGGAACATAGAAATTGCATCGGAATTAAATACAAAAGGCACAATGCCGATTCAAATACAAAATGACAGGCTCTTCTTACTCTCTATGTTTAGAACCTGTCCTGTCAGACCGGTTTTTGATTCCGATGCTTCACTACAGGTTTACTGTATCCCTTGGTCATTCTTATTGACGACGAAACGCAGAAATTGCATCGGAATTAAATATAAGAGGCACAATGCCGACATAAGTACAAGAAGACTGACTCTTCTTACTGACTATGAATTGAACATTTCCTGTGAGACCATATTTAGATTCCGATGCTTCACTATATGTTTACTGTATCCCTTGGACCTTCTTGTTTACGATGAAACACAGAAATTGCATCGGAATTAAATACAAAAGGCACAATGCCGACTTGAGTACAAGGAGACTGACTGTTCCTGCTGTGTATGTTTTGAACCATTCCTGTGACACTAGTTATAGATTCCGATGCTTCACTTCAGGTTTACTGTATCCCTTGGACCATCTTATTGACGACGAAACACAGAAATTGCATCGGAATTAAATAGAAGAGGCACAATGCCGACTTCAGTACAAGAAGACTGACTCTTCCTACTGTCTATGTTTTGATCCATTTCTGTGACACTAGTTATAGATTCCGATGCTTCAATTAAGGTTTACTGTATATCTCTGACATTCTTATTGACGATGAAACACAGAAATTGCATCGTAATTAAATACAAACGGCACAGTGCCGACTTAAGTACAAGAAGTCTGACTCTTCCTACTGTCTATGTTTTGAACCATTCCTGTGACACTAGTTATAAATTCCGATGCATCACATCAGGTTTACTGTATCCCTAGGACCTTCTTATTGACGATGAAACACAGAAATTGCATCGGAATTAAATACAAAAGTCACAATGCCGACTTGAGTACAAGGAGACTGACTGTTCCTGCTGTGTATGTTTTGAACCATTTCTGTGACACTAGTTATAGATTCCGATGCTTCACTTCAGGTTTACTGTATCCCTTGGACCATCTTATTGACGACGAAACACAGAAATTGCATCGGAATTAAATAGAAGAGGCACAATGCCGACTTCAGTACAAGAGGACTGACTCGTCCGTGTCTATGTTTTGAACCATTCCCGTGACACTAGTTGCTTCACTTCAGGTTTACTGTATCCCTCTGACACTCTTATTGACGATGAAACACAGAAATTGCATCGGAATCAAATACAAAAGGCACAATGCCGACTTAAGTACAAGAAGACTGACTCTTTCAAATATCTATGTTTTGAACCATTCCTGTGACACTAGTCATAGGTTCCGATGCTTCACTTCAGGTGTACTGTATCCCTCTGACACTCTTATTGACGATGAAACACAGAAATTGCATTGGAAATAAATACAAGAGGCACAATGCCGACTTAAGTACAAGAAGACTGACTCTTCTTACTGTCTATGATTTGAGCAATTCCATTGACACTAGTTACAGATTCCGATGCTTCACTTCAGGTTTAATGGATCCCTTGAACATTTCTTATTGACGACGAAACACAGAAATTGAATCGAGATTAAATACAAAAGTCACAATGCCGACTTAAGTACAAGAAGACTGACTCTTCCTACTGTCTATGTATTAACCATTCCTGTGACGCTAGTTATAGATTCAGATGTTTCACTTCAGGTTTACTGTATCCCTCTGACCTTCTTATTGACGATGAAACACAGAAATTGCATCGGAATTAAATACAAAAGGTACAATGCCGACTTAAATACAAGATAACTGGCTCTTCTTACTCTCTGTGCTTTGAACCTTTCCCGTGAGACCGGTTTTAGATGCCGATGCTTCACTTCAGGATAACTGTATCCCTTGGACCTCCTTATTGACGACGAAACACAGAAATTGCATCGGAAATTAATACAAAAGGCACACATTCCGACTTAACTACAAGAAGACTGACTCTTCTTGCTGTGTATGTTTTGAACCATTCCTGTGACACCAGTTATAGATTCCGATGCTTCACTTCAGGTTCACTGTAACGATCTGACATTCTTACTGACGATGAAACACAGAAATTGCATCGGAATTAAATACAAACGGCACAGTGCCTACTTAAGTACAAGAAGACTGATTCTTCTTACTGACTATGTTGTAAACATTACCTGTGAGACCAGTTTTAGATTCCGATGCTTCACTATATGTTTACTGTATCCCTTGGACCTTCTTATTGATGATGAAACACAGAAAGTGCATCGGAATTATATACAAAATTCACAATGCCGACTAAAGTATAACAAGACTGACTCTTCTTACTGACTATGATTTGAACATTTCTGTGAGACCAGTTTTAGATTCCGATGTTTCACTATATGTTTACTGTATACCTTGGAACTTCTTATTGACGAAGAAACACAGAAATTGCATCGGAATTAAATACAAAAGGCACAATGCAGACTTAAGTACAAGAAGATTGACACTTCTTACTGTCTATGATTTGAACCATTTCTGTGACACTAGTTATAGATTCCGATGCTTCACTTCAGGTTTACTGTATCCCTTGGACCTTGTTGTTGACGATGAAACACAGAAATTGCATCGGAATCAAATAGAAGAGGCACAATGCCGACTTGAGTACAAGAAGACTGACTCGTCCGTGTCTATGTTTTTAACCATTCCCGTGACACTAGTTATAGATTCCGATGCTTCACTTCAGGTTTACTGTATCCCTCTGACACTCTTATTGACGATGAAACACAGAAATTGCATCGGAATTAAATACAACAGGCACAATGCCGACTTAAGTACAAGAAGACTGACTCTTCCAAATGCCTATGTTTTGAACCGTTCCTGTGACACTAGTTATAGACTCCAATGCATCACTTCAGGTTTACTGTATCCCTCTGATACTCTTATTGACGATGAAGCACAGAAATTGCATCTGAATTAAATACAAAAGACACAATGCCGACTTAAGTACAAAGACTGACTCTTCCTACTGTCTATATTTTGAACCATTCCTGTGACACTAGTTATAGATTCCGATGCTTCACTTCAGGTTTACTGTATCCCTCTGACACTCTTATTGACGATGAAACACAGAAATTGCATCGGAATGAAATACAAAGGCACAATGCCGACTTAAGTACAAGAAGACTGACTCTTCTTGCTGTGTATGTTTTGAACCATTCCTGTGACACTAGTTATAGATTCCGATGCTTCACTTCAGGTTTACTGTATCCCTCTGACACTCTTATTGACGATGAAACACAGAAATTGCATCGGAATTAAGTACAAAACGCACAATGCCGACTTAAGTACAAGAAGACTAACTCTTATTACTGTCTATGCTTTGAACCATTCCTGTGACACTAGTTATAGATTCCGAAGCTTCACTTCAGGTTTACTGTATCCTTTGGACCTTCTTATTGACGATGAAACACAGAATTTGCATCGGAATTAAATACAAAAGGTACAATGCCGGCCTATGTACAAGAAGACTGACTCTTCTTACTGTCTATGATTTGAGCAATTCCATTGACACTAGTTACAGATTCCGATGCTTCACTTCAGGTTTACTGTATCCCTTGAACATTTCTTATTGACGACGAAACACAGAAATTGAATCGGGATTAAATACAAAAGGCACAATGCCGACTTAACTACAAGAAGACTGACTCTTCTTGCTGTGTATGTTTTGAACCATTCCTGTGACACTAGTTATAGATTCCGATGCTTCACTTCAGGTTTACTGTATCCCTCTGACTTTCTTATTGACGATGAAACACAGAAATTGCATCGGAATTAAATAGAAAAAGCACAATGCCGACTTAAGTACAAAAAGATTGACTCTTCCTACTGTCTATGTTTTGAACCATTCCTGTGACACTAGTTATAGATTCCGATGCTTCACTTCAGGTTCACTGTAACCCTCTGACATTCTTACTGACGATGAAACACAGAAATTGCATCGGAATTAAATACAAACGGCACAGTGCCGACTTAAGTACAAGAAGACTGATTCTTCTTACTGACTATGTTGTAAACATTACCTGTGAGACCAGTTTAAATTCCGATGCTTCACTATATGTTTACTGTATCCCTTGGACCTTCTTATTGATGATGAAACACAGAAAGTGCATCGGAATTATATACAAAATTCACACTGCCGACTTAAGTATAAGAAGACTGACTCTTCTTACTGACTATGATTTGAACATTTCCTGTGAGACCAGTTTTAGATTCCGATGTTTCACTATATGTTTAATGTATACCTTGGACCTTCTTATTGACGAAGAAACACAGAAATTGCATCGGAATTAAATACAAAAGGCACAATGCCGACTTAAGTACAAGGAGACTGACTCCTCTTACTGTCTATGTTTTGAACCATTCCTGTGACACTAGTTATGGATTCCGATGCTTCTCTTCAGGTTTACTGTATCCCTTGGACCTTGTTATTGACGATGAAACACAGAAATTGCATCGGAATGAAATAGAAGAGGCACAATGCCGACTTAAGTACAAGAAGACTGACTCGTCCGTGTCTATGTTTGAACCATTCCCGTGACACTGGTTATAGATTCCGATGCTTCACTTCAGGTTTACTGTATCCCTCTGACACTCTTATTGACGATGAAACACAGAAATTGCATCGGAATTAAATACAACAGGCACAATGCCGACTTAAGTACAAGAAGACTGACTCTTCCAAATGCCTATGTTTTGAACCATTCCTGTGACACTAGTTATAGATTCCGATGCTTCACTTCAGGTTTACTGTATCCCTCTGACACTCTTATTGACGATGAAGCACAGAAATTGCATCGGAATTAAATACAAAAGGCACAATGCCGACTTAAGTACAAAAGACTGACTCTTCCTACTGTCTATATTTTGAACCATTCCTGTGACACCAGTTATAGATTCCGATGCTTCACTTCAGGTTTACTGTATCCCTCTGACACTTTTATTGACGATGAAACACAGAAATTGCATCGGAACGAAATACAAAAGAAACAATGCCGACTTAAGTACAAGAAGACTGACTCTTCTTGCTGTGTATGTTTTGAACCATTCCTGTGACACTAGTTATAGATTCCAATGCTTCACTTCAGGTTTACTGTATCCCTCTGACACTCTTATTGACGATGAAACACAGAAATTGCATCGGAATTAAGTACAAAACGCACAATGCCGACTTAAGTACAAGAAGACTGACTCTTATTACTGTCCATGCTTTGAACCATTCCTGTGACACTAGTTATAGATTCCGAAGCTTCACTTCAGGTTTACTGTATCCTTTGGACCTTCTTATTGACGATGAAACACAGAATTTGCATCGGAATTAAATACAAAAGGTACAATGCCGGCTTATGTACAAGAAGACTGACTCTTCTTACTGTCTATGATTTGAGCAATTCCATTGACACTAGTTACAGATTCCGATGCTTCACTTCAGATTTACTGTATCCCTTGAACATTTCTTATTGACGACGAAACACAGAAATTAAATCGGGATTAAATAAAAACGCACAATGCCGACTTAAGTACAAGAAGACTGACTCTTCTTGCTGTGTATGTTTTGAACCATTCCTGTGACACTAGTTATAGATTCCGATGCTTCACTTGATGTTTACTGTATCCCTCTGACATTCTTATTGACGATGAAACACAGAAATTGCATCGGAATTAAATAGAAAAAGCACAATGCCGACTTAAGTACAAAAAGATTGACTCTTCCTACTGTCTATGTTTTGAACCATTCCTGTGACACTAGTTACAGATTCCGGTGCTTCACTTCAGGTTCACTGTAACCCTCTGACATTCTTACTGACGATGAAACACAGAAACTGCATCGGAATTAAATACAAACGGCACAGTGCCGACTTAAGTACAAGATGACTGATTCTTCTTACTGACTATGTTGTAAACATTGCCTGTGAGACCAGTTTTAGATTCCGATGCTTCACTATATGTTTACTGTATCCCTTGGACCTTCTTATTGATGATGAAACACAGAAAGTGCATCGGAATTATATACAAAATTCACAATGCCGACTTAAGTATAAGAAGACTGACTCTTCTTACTGACTATGATTTGAACATTTCCTGTGAGACCAGTTTTAGATTCCGATGTTTCACTATATGTTTACTGTATACCTTGGACCTTCTTATTGACGAAGAAACACATAAATTGCATCGGTATTAAATACAAAAGGCACAATGCAGACTTAAGTACAAGAAGATTGACACTTATTACTGTCTATGATTTGAACCATTCCTGTGACTCTAGTTATAGATTCCGATGCTTCACTTCAGGTTTACTGTATCCCTTGGACCTTGTTATTGACGATGAAACACAGAAATTGCATCGGAATTAAATACAAAAGGCACAATGCCGACTTAAGTACAAGAAGACTGACTCTTCCTACTGTCTATGTTTAGAACCATTCCTGTGACTCTAGTTATAGATTCCGATGCTTCACTTCAGGTTTACTGTATCCCTCTGACACTCTTATTGACGATGAAACACAGAAATTGCATCGGAATTAAATACAACAGGCACAATGCCGACTTAACTACAAGAAGACTGACTCTTCCAAATGCCTATGTTTTGAACCATTCCTGTGACACTAGTTATAGATTCCGATGCTTCACTTCAGGTTCACTGTAACCCTCTGACATTCTTACTGACGATGAAACACAGAAATTGCATCGGAATTAAATACAAACGGCACAGTGCCGACTTAAGTACAAGATGACTGATTCTTCTTACTGACTATGTTGTAAACATTGCCCGTGAGACCAGTTTTAGATTCCGATGCTTCACTATATGTTTACTGTATCCCTTGGACCTTCTTATTGACGATGAAACACAGAACGTGCATCGGAATTATATACAAAATTCACAATGCCGACTTAAGTATAAGAAGACTGACTCTTCTTACTGACTATGATTTGAACATTTCCTGTGAGACCAGTTTTAGATTCCGATGTTTCACTATATGTTTACTGTATACCTTGGACCCTCTTATTGACGAAGAAACACATAAATTGCATCGGAATTAAATACAAAGGGCACAATGCAGACTTAAGTACAAGAAGATTGACACTTCTAACTGTCTATGATTTGAACCATATCTGTGACACTAGTTATAGATTCTGATGCTTCACTTCAGGTTTACTGTATCCCTTGGACCTTGTTATTGACGATGAAACACAGAAATTGCATCGGAATTAAATACAAAAGGCACAATGCCGACTGAAGTACAAGAAGACTGACTCTTCCTACTGTCTATGTTTTGACCCATTCCTGTGACACTAGTTATGGATTCCGATGCAAAACTTCAGGTTTACTGTATCCCTTCTACCTTCTTATTGCCGATGAAACACTGAAATTGCATCGGAATTAAATACAAAAGGCACAATGCCGACTTAAGTACAACAAGACTGACACTTCTTGCTGTGTATGTTTTGAACTATTCCTGTGTCACTAGTTATAGATTCCGATGCTTCACTTCAGGTTTACTGTATCCCTCTGACCTTCTTATTGACGATGAAACAAAGAAATAGCATCGGAATTAAATAGAAAAGGCACAATGCCGACATCAGTACAAGAAGACTGACTCTTCCGTGTCTATGTTTAGAACCATTCCTGTGACACTTGATATAGATTCCGATGCTTCACTTCAGGTTTACTGTATCCCTTGGACCTTCTTATTGACGAGGAAACAAAGAAATAGCATCGGAATTAAATAGAAAAGGCATAATGCCGACATCAGTACAAGAAGACTGACTCTTCCGTGTCTATGTTTAGAAACATTTCTGTGACACTAGTTATAGATTCCAATGCTTCACTTCAGGTTTACTGTATCCTTATGACCTTCTTATTGACGATGAAACACGGACATTGCATCGGAATTAAATACAAAAGGCACAATGCCGACTTAAGTATAAGAAGACTGTCTGTTCCTGCTGTGTATGTTTTGAACCATTCCTGTGACACTAGTTATAGATTCCGATGCTTCACTTCAGGTTTTCTGTATCCCTTGGACCATCTTATTGACGACGAAACACAGAAATTGCATCGGAATTAAATAGAAGAGGCACAATGCCGACTTCAGTACAAGAAGACTGACTCGTCCGTGTCTATGTTTTGAACCATTCCCGTGACACTAGTTATAGATTCCGATGCTTCACTTCAGGTTTACTGTATCCCTCTGACACTCTTATTGACGATGAAACACAGAAATTGCATCGGAATTAAATACAAAAGGCACAATGCCGACTTAAGTACAAGAAGACTGACTCTTTCAAATGTCTATGTTTTAACCATACCTGTGACACTAGTCATAGATTCCGATGCCTCACTTCAGGTGAACTGTATCCCTCTGACACTCTTATTGACGATGAAACACAGAAATTGCATTGGAAATAAGTACAAGAGGCACAATGCCGACTTAAGTACAAGAAGACTGACTCTTATTACTGTCTATGCTTTGAACCATTCCTGTGACACTAGTTATAGATTCCGATGCTTCACTTCAGGTTTACTGTATCCCTTGGACCATCTTATTGACGAAGAAACACAGAAATTGCATCGGAATTAACTAGAAAAGGCACAATGCCGACATAAGTACAAGAAGACTGACTCTTCTTACTGATTATGATTTGAAAATTTCCCGTGAGACTAGTTTTAGATTCCGATGCATCACTATATGTTTACTGTATCCCTTGGACCTTCTTTTTGACGATGAAACACAGATAATGCATCGGAATTAAATACAAAAGGCACAAAGCCGATTTAAGTATAAGAAGACTGTCTCTTCTTACTGACAATGATTTGAACATTTCCTGTGACACCAGTTTTAGATTCCGATGCTTCACTATATGTTTACTGTATCCCTTGGACCTTCTTATTGACGATGAAACACAGAAATTGTATCGGAATTAAATACAAAAGGCACAATGCCGACTTAAGTACAAGAAGACTGACTCCTCTTACTGTCTATGATTTGCACCATTCCTGTGACACTAGTTATAGATTCCGATGCTTCACTTCAGGTTTTCTGTATCCCTTGGACCATCTTATTGACGACGAAACACAGAAATTGCATCGGAATTAAATAGAAGAGGCACAATGCCGACTTCAGTACAAGAAGACTGACTCGTCCGTGTCTATGTTTTGAACCATTCCCGTGACACTAGTTATAGATTCCGATGCTTCACTTCAGGTTTACTGTATCCCTCTGACACTCTTATTGACGATGAAACACAGAAATTGCATCGGAATTAAATACAAAATGCACAATGCCGACTTAAGTACAAGAAGACTGACTCTTTCAAATGTCTATGTTTTAACAATACCTGTGACACTAGTCATAGATTCCGATGCCTCACTTCAGGTGAACTGTATCCCTCTGACACTCTTATTGACGATGAAACACAGAAATTGCATTGGAAATAAATAAATGGGCACAATGCCGACTTAAGTACAAGAAGACTGACTCTTATTACTGTCTATGCTTTGAACCATTCCTGTGACACTAGTTATGGATTCCGATGCTTCACTTCAGGTTTACTGTATCCCTCTGACACTCTTATTGACGATGAAACACAGAAATTGCATCGGAATTAAATACAAAAGGCACAATGCAGACTTAAGTACAAGAAGATTAACACTTCTTACTGTCTATGATTTGAACCATTTCTGCGACTCTAGTTATAGATTCCGATGCTTCACTTCAGGTTTACTGTATCCCTTGGACCTTGTTATTGACGATGAAACACAGAAACTGCATCGGAATTAAATACAAAAGGCACAATGCCGACTTAAGTACAAGAAGACTGACTCTTCTTGTTGTGTATGTTTTGAACCATTCCTGTGACACTAGTTATAGATTCCGATGCTTAACTTCAGGTTTACTGTATCCCTCTGACCTTCTTATTGACGATGAAACACAGTAATTGCATCGGAATTAAATACAAAAGGCACAATGCCGACTCATGTTCAAGAAGACTGACTCTTCTTACTGCCTATGTTTTGAACCTTTCCTGTGACACTAGTTATAGATTCCGAAGCTTCACTTCAGGCTTACTGTATCCTTTGGACCTTCTTATTGACGATGAATCACAGAATTTGCATCGGAATTAAATACAAAAGCCACAATGCCGACTTAAGTACAAGAAGACTGACTCTTCCTACTGTCTATGTTTTGAACCATTCCTGTGACTCTAGTTATAGATTCCGATGCTTCACTTCAGGTTTACTGTATCCTATGGACCATCTTATTGACGACGAAACACAGAAATTGCATCGGAATGAAATACAAAAGGCACAATGCCGACTTAAGTACAAGAAGATTGACTCTTCTTGCTGTGTATGTTTTGAACCATTCCTGTGACACTAGTTATAGATTCCGATGCGTCACTTCAGGTTTACTGTATCCTTTGGACCTTCTTTCTCGACGATGAAACACAGAAATAGCATCGGAATTAAATACAAATGGCACAATGCCGACTTAAGTACAAGAAGACTGACTCTTCTTACTGTCTATGTTTTGAACCATCCCTGTGTCACTAGTTATAGATTCCGATGCTTCTCTTCAGGTTTACTGTATCCCTTGGACCTTCTTATTGACGACGAAACACAGAAATTGAATCGGGATTAAATACAAAAGGCATAATGCCGACTTAAGTACAAGATGACTGACTCTTCCTACTGTGTATGTATTAACCATTCCTGTGACACTAGTTATAGATTCCGATGCTTCACTTCAGGTTTACTGTATCCTTGTGACCTTGTTGTTGACGATGAAACACAGAAATTGCATCGGAATTAAATACAAACGGCACAGTGCCGCCTTAAGTACAAGAAGACTGACTCTTCTTACTGACTATGTTGTAAACATTTCCTGTGAGACAAGTTCTAGATTCCGATGCTTCACTAAATGTTTACTGTATCCCTTTGACCTTCGTATTGATGATGAGACACAGAAAGTGCATCGGAATTAAATACAAAAGGCACAATGCCGACTTAAGTATAAGAAGACTGTCTCTTCTTACTGACTATGATTTGAACATTTCCTGTGAGACCAGTTTTAGATTCCGATCTTTCACTATATGTTTACTGTATCCCTTGGACCTTCATATTGACGAAGATACACAGAAATTGCATCGGAATTAAATACAAAAGGCACAATGCAGACTTAAGTACAAGAAGACTGACTCTTCTTACTGTCTATGTTTTGAACCATTTCTGTGACGCTAGTTATAGATTACGATGCTTCTCTTGAGGTTTACTGTATCCCTTGGACCTTGTTATTGACGATGAAACACAGAAATTGCATCGGAATTAAATACAAAAGGCACAATGCCGACTTAAGTACAAGAAGACTGACTCTTCCTACTGTCTATGTTTTGAACCATTCTTGTGACACTAGTTTTGGATTCCGATGCATCACTTCAGGTTAACTGTATCCCTCTGACCTTCTTATTGACGACGAAACAAAGAAATAGCTTCGGAATTAAATAGAAAAGGCACAATGCCGACATCAGTACAAGAAGACTGACTCTTCCGTGTCTATGTTTAGAAGCATTCCTGTGACACTTGATATAGATTCCGATGCTTCACTTCAGGTTTACTGTATCCCTTGGACCTTCTTATTGACGACGAAACAAAGAAATAGCATCGGAATTAAATAGAAAAGGCACAATGCCGACATCAGTACAAGAAGACTGACTTTCCGTGTCTATGTTTAGAACCATTTCTGTGACAGTAGTTATAGAATCCGATGCTTCACTTCAGGTCTACTGTATCCTTATGACCTTCTTATTGACGATGAAACACGGAAATTGCATCGGAATTAGATACAAAAGGCACAATGTTGACTCAAATACAAGATGACTGGCTCTTCTTACTCTCTATGTTTTGAACCTTTCCTGTGAGACCAGTTTTAGATTCCGATGCTTCACATCAGGTTTACTGTATCCCTTGGACCATCTTATTGACGAAGAAACACAGAAATTGCATCGGAATTAACTAGAAAAGGCACAATGCCGACATAAGTACAAGAAGACTGACTCTTCTTACTGATTATGATTTGAACATTTCCCGTGAGACTAGTTTTAGATTCCGGTGCATCACTATATGTTTACTGAATCCCTTGGACCTTCTTTTTGACGATGAAACACAGATATTGCATCGGAATTAAATACAAAAGGCACAAAGCCGATTTAAGTATAAGAAGACTGTCTCTTCTTACTGACAATGATTTGAACATTTCCTGTGACACCAGTTTTAGATTCCGATGCTTCACTATATGTTTACTGTATCCCTTGGACCTTCTTATTGACGATGAAACACAGAAATTGTATCGGAATTAAATACAAAAGGCACAATGCCGACTTAAGTACAAGAAGACTGACTCCTCTTACTGTCTATGATTTGAACCATTCCTGTGACACTAGTTATAGATTCCGATGTTTCACTTCAGGTTTACTGTATCCCTTGGACCTTGTTATTGACGATGAAACACAGAAATTGCATCGGAATTAAATACAAAAGGCACAATGCCGACTTAAGTACAAGAAGACTGTCTGTTCCTGCTGTGTATGTTTTGAACCATTCCTGTGACACTAGTTATAGATTCCGATGCTTCACTTCAGGTTTTCTGTATCCCTTGGACCATCTTATTGACGACGAAACACAGAAATTGCATCGGAATTAAATAGAAGAGGCACAATGCCGACTTCAGTACAAAAAGACTGACTCGTCCGTGTCTATGTTTTTAACCATTCCCGTGACACTAGTTATAGATTCCGATGCTTCACTTCAGGTTTACTGTATCCCTCTGACACTCTTATTGACGATGAAACACAGAAATTGCATCGGAATTAAATACAAAAGGCACAATGCCGACTTAAGTACAAGAAGACTGACTCTTTCAAATGTCTATGTTTTAACCATACCTGTGACACTAGTCATAGATTCCGATGCCTCACTTCAGGTGAACTGTATCCCTCTGACACTCTTATTGACGATGAAACACAGAAATTGCATTGGAAATAAATACAAGAGGCACAATGCCGACTTAAGTACAAGAAGACTGACTCTTATTACTGTCTATGCTTTGAACCATTCCTGTGACACTAGTTATAGATTCCGATGCTTCACTTCAGGTTTACTGTATCCCTCTGACACTCTTATTGACGATGAAACACAGAAATTGCATCGGAATTAAGTACAAAACGCACAATGCCGACTTAAGTACAAGAAGACTAACACTTATTACTGTCTATGCTTTGAACCATTCCTGTGACACTAGTTATAGATTCCGAAGCTTCACTTCAGGTTTACTGTATCCTTTGGACCTTCTTATTGACGATGAAACACAGAATTTGCATCGGAATTAAATACAAAAGGTACAATGCCGGCCTATGTACAAGAAGACTGACTCTTCTTACTGTCTATGATTTGAGCAATTCCATTGACACTAGTTACAGATTCCGATGCTTCACTTCAGGTTTACTGTATCCCTTGAACATTTCTTATTGACGACGAAACACAGAAATTGAATCGGGATTAAATACAAAAGGCACAATGCCGACTTAACTACAAGAAGACTGACTCTACTTGCTGTGTATGTTTTGAACCATTCCTGTGACACTAGTTATAGATTCCGATGCTTCACTTCAGGTTTACTGTATCCCTCTGACTTTCTCATTGACGATGAAACACAGAAATTGCATCGGAATTAAATAGAAAAAGCACAATGCCGACTTAAGTACAAAAAGATTGACTCTTCCTACTGTCTATGTTTTGAACCATTCCTGTGACACTAGTTATAGATTCCGATGCTTCACTTCAGGTTCACTGTAACCCTCTGACATTCTTACTGACGATGAAACACAGAAATTGCATCGGAATTAAATACAAACGGCACAGTGCCGACTTAAGTACAAGAAGACTGATTCTTCTTACTGACTATGTTGTAAACATTACCTGTGAGACCAGTTTAAATTCCGATGCTTCACTATATGTTTACTGTATCCCTTGGACCTTCTTATTGATGATGAAACACAGAAAGTGCATCGGAATTATATACAAAATTCACACTGCCGACTTAAGTATAAGAAGACTGACTCTTCTTACTGACTATGATTTGAACATTTCCTGTGAGACCAGTTTTAGATTCCGATGTTTCACTATATGTTTAATGTATACCTTGGACCTTCTTATTGACGAAGAAACACAGAAATTGCATCGGAATTAAATACAAAAGGCACAATGCCGACTTAAGTACAAGGAGACTGACTCCTCTTACTGTCTATGTTTTGAACCATTCCTGTGACACTAGTTATGGATTCCGATGCTTCTCTTCAGGTTTACTGTATCCCTTGGACCTTGTTATTGACGATGAAACACAGAAATTGCATCGGAATGAAATAGAAGAGGCACAATGCCGACTTAAGTACAAGAAGACTGACTCGTCCGTGTCTATGTTTGAACCATTCCCGTGACACTGGTTATAGATTCCGATGCTTCACTTCAGGTTTACTGTATCCCTCTGACACTCTTATTGACGATGAAACACAGAAATTGCATCGGAATTAAATACAACAGGCACAATGCCGACTTAAGTACAAGAAGACTGACTCTTCCAAATGCCTATGTTTTGAACCATTCCTGTGACACTAGTTATAGATTCCGATGCTTCACTTCAGGTTTACTGTATCCCTCTGACACTCTTATTGACGATGAAGCACAGAAATTGCATCGGAATTAAATACAAAAGGCACAATGCCGACTTAAGTACAAAAGACTGACTCTTCCTACTGTCTATATTTTGAACCATTCCTGTGACACCAGTTATAGATTCCGATGCTTCACTTCAGGTTTACTGTATCCCTCTGACACTTTTATTGACGATGAAACACAGAAATTGCATCGGAACGAAATACAAAAGAAACAATGCCGACTTAAGTACAAGAAGACTGACTCTTCTTGCTGTGTATGTTTTGAACCATTCCTGTGACACTAGTTATAGATTCCAATGCTTCACTTCAGGTTTACTGTATCCCTCTGACACTCTTATTGACGATGAAACACAGAAATTGCATCGGAATTAAGTACAAAACGCACAATGCCGACTTAAGTACAAGAAGACTGACTCTTATTACTGTCCATGCTTTGAACCATTCCTGTGACACTAGTTATAGATTCCGAAGCTTCACTTCAGGTTTACTGTATCCTTTGGACCTTCTTATTGACGATGAAACACAGAATTTGCATCGGAATTAAATACAAAAGGTACAATGCCGGCTTATGTACAAGAAGACTGACTCTTCTTACTGTCTATGATTTGAGCAATTCCATTGACACTAGTTACAGATTCCGATGCTTCACTTCAGATTTACTGTATCCCTTGAACATTTCTTATTGACGACGAAACACAGAAATTAAATCGAGATTAAATAAAAACGCACAATGCCGACTTAAGTACAAGAAGACTGACTCTTCTTGCTGTGTATGTTTTGAACCATTCCTGTGACACTAGTTATAGATTCCGATGCTTCACTTGATGTTTACTGTATCCCTCTGACATTCTTATTGACGATGAAACACAGAAATTGCATCGGAATTAAATAGAAAAAGCACAATGCCGACTTAAGTACAAAAAGATTGACTCTTCCTACTGTCTATGTTTTGAACCATTCCTGTGACACTAGTTACAGATTCCGGTGCTTCACTTCAGGTTCACTGTAACCCTCTGACATTCTTACTGACGATGAAACACAGAAACTGCATCGGAATTAAATACAAACGGCACAGTGCCGACTTAAGTACAAGATGACTGATTCTTCTTACTGACTATGTTGTAAACATTGCCTGTGAGACCAGTTTTAGATTCCGATGCTTCACTATATGTTTACTGTATCCCTTGGACCTTCTTATTGACGAAGAAACACATAAATTGCATCGGTATTAAATACAAAAGGCACAATGCAGACTTAAGTACAAGAAGATTGACACTTATTACTGTCTATGATTTGAACCATTCCTGTGACTCTAGTTATAGATTCCGATGCTTCACTTTAGGTTTACTGTATCCCTTGGACCTTGTTATTGACGATGAAACACAGAAATTGCATCGGAATTAAATACAAAAGGCACAATGCCGACTTAAGTACAAGAAGACTGACTCTTCCTACTGTCTATGTTTAGAACCATTCCTGTGACTCTAGTTATAGATTCCGATGCTTCACTTCAGGTTTACTGTATCCCTCTGACACTCTTATTGACGATGAAACACAGAAATTGCATCGGAATTAAATACAACAGGCACAATGCCGACTTAACTACAAGAAGACTGACTCTTCCAAATGCCTATGTTTTGAACCATTCCTGTGACACTAGTTATAGATTCCGATGCTTCACTTCAGGTTCACTGTAACCCTCTGACATTCTTACTGACGATGAAACACAGAAATTGCATCGGAATTAAATACAAACGGCACAGTGCCGACTTAAGTACAAGATGACTGATTCTTCTTACTGACTATGTTGTAAACATTGCCTGTGAGACCAGTTTTAGATTCCGATGCTTCACTATATGTTTACTGTATCCCTTGGACCTTCTTATTGACGATGAAACACAGAAAGTGCATCGGAATTATATACAAAATTCACAATGCCGACTTAAGTATAAGAAGACTGACTCTTCTTACTGACTATGATTTGAACATTTCCTGTGAGACCAGTTTTAGATTCCGATGTTTCACTATATGTTTACTGTATACCTTGGACCCTCTTATTGACGAAGAAACACATAAATTGCATCGGAATTAAATACAAAGGGCACAATGCAGACTTAAGTACAAGAAGATTGACACTTCTAACTGTCTATGATTTGAACCATATCTGTGACACTAGTTATAGATTCTGATGCTTCACTTCAGGTTTACTGTATCCCTTGGACCTTGTTATTGACGATGAAACACAGAAATTGCATCGGAATTAAATACAAAAGGCACAATGCCGACTGAAGTACAAGAAGACTGACTCTTCCTACTGTCTATGTTTTGACCCATTCCTGTGACACTAGTTATGGATTCCGATGCAAAACTTCAGGTTTACTGTATCCCTTCTACCTTCTTATTGCCGATGAAACACTGAAATTGCATCGGAATTAAATACAAAAGGCACAATGCCGACTTAAGTACAACAAGACTGACACTTCTTGCTGTGTATGTTTTGAACTATTCCTGTGTCACTAGTTATAGATTCCGATGCTTCACTTCAGGTTTACTGTATCCCTCTGACCTTCTTATTGACGATGAAACAAAGAAATAGCATCGGAATTAAATAGAAAAGGCACAATGCCGACATCAGTACAAGAAGACTGACTCTTCCGTGTCTATGTTTAGAACCATTCCTGTGACACTTGATATAGATTCCGATGCTTCACTTCAGGTTTACTGTATCCCTTGGACCTTCTTATTGACGAGGAAACAAAGAAATAGCATCGGAATTAAATAGAAAAGGCATAATGCCGACATCAGTACAAGAAGACTGACTCTTCCGTGTCTATGTTTAGAAACATTTCTGTGACACTAGTTATAGATTCCAATGCTTCACTTCAGGTTTACTGTATCCTTATGACCTTCTTATTGACGATGAAACACGGACATTGCATCGGAATTAAATACAAAAGGCACAATGCCGACTTAAGTACAAGAAGACTGTCTGTTCCTGCTGTGTATGTTTTGAACCATTCCTGTGACACTAGTTATAGATTCCGATGCTTCACTTCAGGTTTTCTGTATCCCTTGGACCATCTTATTGACGACGAAACACAGAAATTGCATCGGAATTAAATAGAAGAGGCACAATGCCGACTTCAGTACAAGAAGACTGACTCGTCCGTGTCTATGTTTTGAACCATTCCCGTGACACTAGTTATAGATTCCGATGCTTCACTTCAGGTTTACTGTATCCCTCTGACACTCTTATTGACGATGAAACACAGAAATTGCATCGGAATTAAATACAAAAGGCACAATGCCGACTTAAGTACAAGAAGACTGACTCTTTCAAATGTCTATGTTTTAACCATACCTGTGACACTAGTCATAGATTCCGATGCCTCACTTCAGGTGAACTGTATCCCTCTGACACTCTTATTGACGATGAAACACAGAAATTGCATTGGAAATAAGTACAAGAGGCACAATGCCGACTTAAGTACAAGAAGACTGACTCTTATTACTGTCTATGCATTGAACCATTCCTGTGACACTAGTTATAGATTCCGATGCTTCACTTCAGGTTTACTGTATCCCTTGGACCATCTTATTGACGAAGAAACACAGAAATTGCATCGGAATTAACTAGAAAAGGCACAATGCCGACATAAGTACAAGAAGACTGACTCTTCTTACTGATTATGATTTGAAAATTTCCCGTGAGACTAGTTTTAGATTCCGATGCATCACTATATGTTTACTGTATCCCTTGGACCTTCTTTTTGACGATGAAACACAGATAATGCATCGGAATTAAATACAAAAGGCACAAAGCCGATTTAAGTATAAGAAGACTGTCTCTTCTTACTGACAATGATTTGAACATTTCCTGTGACACCAGTTTTAGATTCCGATGCTTCACTATATGTTTACTGTATCCCTTGGACCTTCTTATTGACGATGAAACACAGAAATTGTATCGGAATTAAATACAAAAGGCACAATGCCGACTTAAGTACAAGAAGACTGACTCCTCTTACTGTCTATGATTTGAACCATTCCTGTGACACTAGTTATAGATTCCGATGCTTCACTTCAGGTTTACTGTATCCCTCTGACACTCTTATTGACGATGAAACACAGAAATTGCATCGGAATTAAATACAAAATGCACAATGCCGACTTAAGTACAAGAAGACTGACTCTTTCAAATGTCTATGTTTTAACCATACCTGTGACACTAGTCATAGATTCCGATGCCTCACTTCAGGTGAACTGTATCCCTCTGACACTCTTATTGACGATGAAACACAGAAATTGCATTGGAAATAAATACAAGAGGCACAATGCCGACTTAAGTACAAGAAGACTGACTCTTATTACTGTCTATGCTTTGAACCATTCCTGTGACACTAGTTATAGATTCCGATGCTTCACTTCAGGTTTACTGTATCCCTCTGACACTCTTATTGACGATGAAACACAGAAATTGCATCGGAATTAAATACAAAAGGCACAATGCAGACTTAAGTACAAGAAGATTAACACTTCTTACTGTCTATGATTTGAACCATTTCTGCGACTCTAGTTATAGATTCCGATGCTTCACTTCAGGTTTACTGTATCCCTTGGACCTTGTTATTGACGATGAAACACAGAAACTGCATCGGAATTAAATACAAAAGGCACAGTGCCGACTTAAGTACAAGAAGACTGACTCTTCTTGTTGTGTATGTTTTGAACCATTCCTGTGACACTAGTTATAGATTCCGATGCTTAACTTCAGGTTTACTGTATCCCTCTGACCTTCTTATTGACGATGAAACACAGTAATTGCATCGGAATTAAATACAAAAGGCACAATGCCGACTCATGTTCAAGAAGACTGACTCTTCTTACTGCCTATGTTTTGAACCTTTCCTGTGACACTAGTTATAGATTCCGAAGCTTCACTTCAGGCTTACTGTATCCTTTGGACCTTCTTATTGACGATGAATCACAGAATTTGCATCGGAATTAAATACAAAAGGCACAATGCCGACTTAAGTACAAGAAGACTGACTCTTCCTACTGTCTATGTTTTGAACCATTCCTGTGACTCTAGTTATAGATTCCGATGCTTCACTTCAGGTTTACTGTATCCTATGGACCATCTTATTGACGACGAAACACAGAAATTGCATCGGAATGAAATACAAAAGGCACAATGCCGACTTAAGTACAAGAAGATTGACTCTTCTTGCTGTGTATGTTTTGAACCATTCCTGTGACACTAGTTATAGATTCCGATGCGTCACTTCAGGTTTACTGTATCCTTTGGACCTTCTTTCTCGACGATGAAACACAGAAATAGCATCGGAATTAAATACAAATGGCACAATGCCGACTTAAGTACAAGAAGACTGACTCTTCTTACTGTCTATGTTTTGAACCATCCCTGTGTCACTAGTTATAGATTCCGATGCTTCTCTTCAGGTTTACTGTATCCCTTGGACCTTCTTATTGACGACGAAACACAGAAATTGAATCGGGATTAAATACAAAAGGCATAATGCCGACTTAAGTACAAGATGACTGACTCTTCCTACTGTGTATGTATTAACCATTCCTGTGACACTAGTTATAGATTCCGATGCTTCACTTCAGGTTTACTGTATCCTTGTGACCTTGTTGTTGACGATGAAACACAGAAATTGCATCGGAATTAAATACAAACGGCACAGTGCCGCCTTAAGTACAAGAAGACTGACTCTTCTTACTGACTATGTTGTAAACATTTCCTGTGAGACAAGTTCTAGATTCCGATGCTTCACTAAATGTTTACTGTATCCCTTTGACCTTCGTATTGATGATGAGACACAGAAAGTGCATCGGAATTAAATACAAAAGGCACAATGCCGACTTAAGTATAAGAAGACTGTCTCTTCTTACTGACTATGATTTGAACATTTCCTGTGAGACCAGTTTTAGATTCCGATCTTTCACTATATGTTTACTGTATCCCTTGGACCTTCATATTGACGAAGATACACAGAAATTGCATCGGAATTAAATACAAAAGGCACAATGCAGACTTAAGTACAAGAAGACTGACTCTTCTTACTGTCTATGTTTTGAACCATTTCTGTGACGCTAGTTATAGATTACGATGCTTCTCTTGAGGTTTACTGTATCCCTTGGACCTTGTTATTGACGATGAAACACAGAAATTGCATCGGAATTAAATACAAAAGGCACAATGCCGACTTAAGTACAAGAAGACTGACTCTTCCTACTGTCTATGTTTTGAACCATTCTTGTGACACTAGTTTTGGATTCCGATGCATCACTTCAGGTTAACTGTATCCCTCTGACCTTCTTATTGACGACGAAACAAAGAAATAGCTTCGGAATTAAATAGAAAAGGCACAATGCCGACATCAGTACAAGAAGACTGACTCTTCCGTGTCTATGTTTAGAAGCATTCCTGTGACACTTGACATAGATTCCGATGCTTCACTTCAGGTTTACTGTATCCCTTGGACCTTCTTATTGACGACGAAACAAAGAAATAGCATCGGAATTAAATAGAAAAGGCACAATGCCGACATCAGTACAAGAAGACTGACTTTCCGTGTCTATGTTTAGAACCATTTCTGTGACAGTAGTTATAGAATCCGATGCTTCACTTCAGGTCTACTGTATCCTTATGACCTTCTTATTGACGATGAAACACGGAAATTGCATCGGAATTAAATACAAAAGGCACAATGTTGACTCAAATACAAGATGACTGGCTCTTCTTACTCTCTATGTTTTGAACCTTTCCTGTGAGACCAGTTTTAGATTCCGATGCTTCACATCAGGTTTACTGTATCCCTTGGACCATCTTATTGACGAAGAAACACAGAAATTGCATCGGAATTAACTAGAAAAGGCACAATGCCGACATAAGTACAAGAAGACTGACTCTTCTTACTGATTATGATTTGAACATTTCCCGTGAGACTAGTTTTAGATTCCGGTGCATCACTATATGTTTACTGAATCCCTTGGACCTTCTTTTTGACGATGAAACACAGATATTGCATCGGAATTAAATACAAAAGGCACAAAGCCGATTTAAGTATAAGAAGACTGTCTCTTCTTACTGACAATGATTTGAACATTTCCTGTGACACCAGTTTTAGATTCCGATGCTTCACTATATGTTTACTGTATCCCTTGGACCTTCTTATTGACGATGAAACACAGAAATTGTATCGGAATTAAATACAAAAGGCACAATGCCGACTTAAGTACAAGAAGACTGACTCCTCTTACTGTCTATGATTTGAACCATTCCTGTGACACTAGTTATAGATTCCGATGCTTCACTTCAGGTTTACTGTATCCCTTGGACCTTGTTATTGACGATGAAACACAGAAATTGCATCGGAATTAAATACAAAAGGCACAATGCCGACTTAAGTACAAGAAGACTGTCTGTTCCTGCTGTGTATGTTTTGAACCATTCCTGTGACACTAGTTATAGATTCCGATGCTTCACTTCAGGTTTTCTGTATCCCTTGGACCATCTTATTGACGACGAAACACAGAAATTGCATCGGAATTAAATAGAAGAGGCACAATGCCGACTTCAGTACAAAAAGACTGACTCGTCCGTGTCTATGTTTTTAACCATTCCCGTGACACTAGTTATAGATTCCGATGCTTCACTTCAGGTTTACTGTATCCCTCTGACACTCTTATTGACGATGAAACACAGAAATTGCATCGGAATTAAATACAAAAGGCACAATGCCGACTTAAGTACAAGAAGACTGACTCTTTCAAATGTCTATGTTTTAACCATACCTGTGACACTAGTCATAGATTCCGATGCCTCACTTCAGGTGAACTGTATCCCTCTGACACTCTTATTGACGATGAAACACAGAAATTGCATTGGAAATAAATACAAGAGGCACAATGCCGACTTAAGTACAAGAAGACTGACTCTTATTACTGTCTATGCTTTGAACCATTCCTGTGACACTAGTTATAGATTCCGATGCTTCACTTCAGGTTTACTGTATCCCTCTGACACTCTTATTGACGATGAAACACAGAAATTGCATCGGAATTAAATACAAAAGGCACAATGCCGACTTAAGTACAAGAAGACTGACTCTTCCTACTGTCTATGTTTTGAACCATTCCTGTGACTCTAGTTATAGATTCCGATGCTTCACTTCAGGATTACTCTAACCTATGGACCATCTTATTGACGACAAAACACAGAAATTGCATCGGAATGAAATAGAAGAGGCACAATGCCGACTTAAGTACAAGAAGATTGACTCGTCCGTGTCTATGTTAGAACCATTCCCGTGACACTAGTAATAGATTCCGATGCTTCACTTCAGGTTTACTGTATCCTTTGGACCACCTTATTGACGACGAAACACAGAAATTGCATCGGAATTAAATACAAAAGGCACAATGCCGACTTAACTACAAGAAGACTGACTCTTCTTGCTGTGTATGTTTTGAAAAATTCCTGTGACACTAGTTATAGATTCCGACGCTTCACTTCAGGTTTACTGTATCCCTCTGACATTCTTATTGACGATGAAACACAGAAATTGCATCGGAATTAAATAGAAAAATCACAATGCCGACTTAAGTACAAAAAGATTGACTCTTCCTACTGTCTATGTTTTGAACCATTCCTGTGACACTTGTTATAGATTCCGATGCTTCACTTCAGGTTCACTGTAACCCTCTGACATTCTTACTGACGATGAAACACAGAAATTATATCGGAATTAAATACAAACGGCACAGTGCCAACTTAAGTACAAGATGACTGATTCTTCTTACTGACTATGTTGTAAACATTACCTGTGAGACCAGTTTTAGATTCCGATGCTTTACTATATGTTTACTGTATCCCTTGGACACTCTTGTTGATGATGAAACACAGAAAGTGTATCGGAATTATATACAAAATTCACAATGCCGACTTAAGTATAACAAGACTGACTCTTCTTACTGACTATGATTTGAACATTTCCTGTGAGACCAGTTTTAGATTCCGATGTTTCACTATATGTTTCTTGTATACCTTGGACCTTCTTATTGACGAAGAAACACAGAAATTGCATCGGAATTAAATACAAAAGGCACAATGCAGACTTAAGTACAAGAAGATTGACACTTCTTACTGTCTATGATTTGAACCATTTCTGTGACTCTAGTTATAGATTCCGATGCTTCACTTCAGGTTTACTGTATCCCTTGGACCTTGTTATTGACGATGAAACACAGAAACTGCATCGGAATGAAATACAAAAGGCACAATGCCGACTTAAGTACAAGAAGACTGACTCTTCTTGTTGTGTATGCTTTGAACCATTCCTGTGACACTAGTTATAGATTCCGATGCTTAACTTCAGGTTTACTGTATCCCTCTGACCTTCTTATTGACGATGAAACACAGTAATTGCATCGGAATTAAATACAAAAGGCACAATGCCGACTCATGTTCAAGAAGACTGACTCTTCTTACTGCCTATGTTTTGAACCTTTCCTGTGACACTAGTTATAGATTCCGAAGCTTCACTTAAGGCTTACTGTATCCTTTGGACCTTCTTATTGACGATGAATCACAGAATTTGCATCATAATTAAATACAAAAGTCACAATGCCGACATAAGTACAAGAAGACTGACTCTTCCTACTGTCTATGTTTTGAACCATTCCTGTGACTCTAGTTATAGATTCCGATGCTTCACTTCAGGTTTACTGTATCCTATGGACCATCTTATTGACGACGAAACACAGAAATTGCATCGGAATGAAATACAAAAGGCACAATGCCGACTTAAGTACAAGAAGATTGACTCTTCTTGCTGTGTATGTTTTGAACCATTCCTGTGACACTAGTTATAGAATCCGATGCGTCACTTCAGGTTTACTGTATCCTTTGGACCTTCTTTCTCGACGATGAAACACAGAAATAGCATCGGAATTAAATACAAATGGCACAATGCCGACTTAAGTACAAGAAGACTGACTCTTCTTACTGTCTATGTTTTGAACCATCCCTGTGTCACTAGTTATAGATTCCGATGCTTCTCTTCAGGTTTACTGTATCCCTTGGACCTTCTTATTGACGACGAAACACAGAAATTGAATCGGGATTAAATACAAAAGGCACAATGCCGACTTAAGTACAAGAAGACTGACTCTTCCTACTGTGTATGTATTAACCATTCCTGTGACACTAGTTATAGATTCCGATGCTTCACTTCAGGTTTACTGTATCCTTGTGACCTTGTTGTTGACGATGAAACACAGAAATTGCATCGGAATTAAATACAAACGGCACAGTGCCGCCTTAAGTACAAGAAGACTGACTCTTCTTACTGACTATGTTGTAAACATTTCCTGTGAGACAAGTTCTAGATTCCGATGCTTCACTAAATGTTTACTGTATCCCTTTGACCTTCGTATTGATGATGAGACACAGAAAGTGCATCGGAATTAAATACAAAAGGCACAATGCCGACTTAAGTATAAGAAGACTGTCTCTTCTTACTGACTATGATTTGAACATTTCCTGTGAGACCAGTTTTAGATTCCGATCTTTCACTATATGTTTACTGTATCCCTTGGACCTTCATATTGACGAAGATACACAGAAATTGCATCGGAATTAAATACAAAAGGCACAATGCAGACTTAAGTACAAGAAGACTGACTCTTCTTACTGTCTATGTTTTGAACCATTTCTGTGACGCTAGGTATAGATTACGATGCTTCTCTTGAGGTTTACTGTATCCCTTGGACCTTGTTATTGACGATGAAACACAGAAATTGCATCGGAATTAAATACAAAAGGCACAATGCCGACTTAAGTACAAGAAGACTGACTCTTCCTACTGTCTATGTTTTGAACCATTCTTGTGACACTAGTTTTGGATTCCGATGCATCACTTCAGGTTAACTGTATCCCTCTGACCTTCTTATTGACGACGAAACAAAGAAATAGCTTCGGAATTAAATAGAAAAGGCACAATGCCGACATCAGTACAAGAAGACTGACTCTTCCGTGTCTATGTTTAGAAGCATTCCTGTGACACTTGATATAGATTCCGATGCTTCACTTCAGGTTTACTGTATCCCTTGGACCTTCTTATTGACGACGAAACAAAGAAATAGCATCGGAATTAAATAGAAAAGGCACAATGCCGACATCAGTACAAGAAGACTGACTTTCCGTGTCTATGTTTAGAACCATTTCTGTTACAGTAGTTATAGAATCCGATGCTTCACTTCAGGTTTACTGTATCCTTATGACCTTCTTATTGACGATGAAACACGGAAATTGCATCGGAATTAAATACAAAAGGCACAATGTTGACTCAAATACAAGATGACTGGCTCTTCTTACTCTCTATGTTTTGAACCTTTCCTGTGAGACCAGTTTTAGATTCCGATGCTTCACTTCAGGTTTACTGTATCCCTTGGACCATCTTATTGACGATGAAACACAGAAATTGCATCGGAATTAACTAGAAAAGGCACAATACCGACATAAGTACAAGAAGACTGACTCTTCTTACTGACTACGATTTGAACATTTCCTGTGAGACCAGTTTTAGATTCCGATGCAACACTATATGTTTACTGTATCCCTTGGACCTTCTTTTTGACGATGAAACACAGAAATTGCATCGGAATTAAATACAAAAGGTACAATGCCGGCTTATGTACAAGAAGACTGACTCTTCTTACTGTCTATGATTTGAGCAATTCCATTGACACTAGTTACAGATTCCGATGCTTCACTTCAGGTTTACTGTATCCCTTGAACATTTCTTATTGACGACGAAACACAGAAATTGAATCGGGATTAAATACAAAAGGCACAATGCCGACTTAAGTACAAGAAGACTGACTCTTCCTACTGTCTATGTATTAACCATTCCTGTGACGCTAGTTATAGATTCAGATGTTTCACTTCAGGTTTACTGTATCCCTCTGACCTTCTTATTGACGATGAAACACAGAAATTGCATCGGAATTAAATACAAAAGGTACAATGCCGACTCAAACACAAGATGACTGGCTCTTCTTACTCTCTATGCTTTGAACCTTTCCTGTGAGACCGGTTTTAGATGCCGATGCTTCACTTCAGGATAAATGTATCCCTTGGACCTCCTTATTGACGACGAAACACAGAAATTGCATCGGAATTAAATACAAAAGGCACAATGCCGACATAACTACAAGAAGACTGACTCTTCTTGCTGTGTATGTTTTGAACCATTCCTGTGACACTAGTTATACATTCCGATGCTTCACTTCAGGTTTACTGTATCCCTCTGACATTCTTATTGACGATGAAACACAGAAATTGCATCGGAATTAAATAGAAAAAGCACAATGCCGACTTCAGTACAAAAAGATTGACTCTTCCTACTGTCTATGTTTTGAACCATTCCTGTGACACTAGTTATAGATTCCGATGCTTCACTTCAGGTTCACTGTAACCCTCTGACATTCTTACTGACGATGAAACACAGAAATTGCATCGGAATTAAATACAAACGGCACAGTGCCGACTTAAGTACAAGATGACTGATTCTTCTCACTCACTATGTTGTAAACATTACCTGTGAGACCAGTTCTAGATTCCGATGCTTCACTATATGTTTACTGTATACCTTGGACCTTCTTATTGACGAAGAAACACATAAATTGCGACGGAATTAAATACAAAAGGCACAATGCAGACTTAAGTACAAGAAGATTGACACTTCTAACTGTCTATGATTTGAACCATTTCTGTGACACTAGTTATAGATTCCGATGCTTCACTTCAGGTTTACTGTATCTTTTGGACCTTGTTATTGACGATGAAACACAGAAATTGCATCGGAATTAAATACAAAAGGCACAATGCCGACTTAAGTACAAGAAGACTGACTCTTCCTACTGTCTATGTTTTGACCCATTCCTGTGACACTAGTTATGGATTCCGATGCAACACTTCAGGTTTACTGTATCCCTTGGACCTTCTTATTGACGATGAAACACAGAAATTGCATCGGAATTAAATACAAAAGGCACAATGCCGACTTAAGTACAAGAAGACTGACTCTTCCTACTGTCTATGTTTTGAACCATTCCTGTGACTCTAGTTATAGATTCCGATGCTTCACTATATGTTTACTGTATCCCTTGGACCTTCTTTTTGACGATGAACCACAGAAATTGCATCGGAATTAAATACAAAAGGCACAAAGCCGACTTAAGTATAGGAAGACTGCCTCTTCTTACTGACTATGATTTGAACATTTCCTGTGACACCAGTTTTAGATTCCGATGCTTCACAATATGTTTACTGTATCCCTTGGACCTTCTTATTGACGATGAAACACAGAAATTGTATCGGAGTTAAATACAAAAGGCACAATGCCGACTTAAGTACAAGAAGACTGACTCCTCTTACTGTCTATGTTTTGAACCATTCCAGTGACACTAGTTATTGATTCCGATGCTTCACTTCAGGTTTACTGTATCCCTTGGACCTTGTTATTGACGATGAAGCACAGAAATTGCATCGGAATTAAATACAAAAGACACAATGCCGACTTAAGTACAAGAAGACTGACTGTTCCTGCTGTGTATGTTTTGAACCATTCCTGTGACACTAGTTATAGATTCCGATGCTTCACTTCAGGTTTACTGTATCCCTTGGACCATATTATTGACGACGAAACACAGAAATTGCATCGGAATTAAATAGAAGAGGCACAATGCCGACTTCAGTACAAGAAGACTGACTCGTCCGTGTCTATGTTTTGAACCATTCCCGTGACACTAGTTATAGATTCCGATGCTTCACTTCAGGTTTACTGTATCCCTCTGACACTCTTATTGCCGATGAAACACAGAAATTGCATCGGAATTAAATACAAAAGGCACAATGCCGACTTCAGTACAAGAAGACTGACTCTTTCAAATGTCTATGTTTTGAACCATTCCTGTGACACTAGTCATAGATTCCGATGCCTCACTTCAGGTGAACTGTATCCCTCTGACACTCTTATTGACGATGAGACACAGAAATTGCATTGGAAATAAATACAAGAGGCACAATACCGACTTAAGTACAAGAAGACTGACTCTTATTACTGTCTATGCTTTGAACCATTCCTGTGACACTAGTTATAGATTCCGATGCTTCACTTCAGGTTTACTGTATCCCTCTGACACTCTTATTGACGATGAAACACAGAAATTGCATCGGAATTAAATACAAAAGGCACAATGCCGACTTAAGTACAAGAAGACTGACTCTTCCCACTGTCTATGTTTTGAACCATTCCTGTGACTCTAGTTATAGATTCCGATGCTTCACTATATGTTTACTGTATCCCTTGGACCTTCTTATTGACGATGAAACACAGAAATTGTATCCGAATTAAATACAAAAGGCACAATGCCGACTTAAGTACAAGAAGACTGACTCCTCTTACTGTCTATGTTTTGAACCATTCCAGTGACACTAGTTATAGATTCCGATGCTTCACTTCAGGTTTACTGTATCCCTTGGACCTTGTTATTGACGATGAAACACAGAAATTGCATCGGAATTAAATACAAAAGGCACAATGCCGACTTAAGTACAAGAAGACTGACTGTTCCTGCTGTGTATGTTTTGAACCATTCCTGTGACACTAGTTATAGATTCCGATGCTTCACTTCAGGTTTACTGTATCCCTTGGACCATCTTATTGACGACGAAACACAGAAATTGCATCGGAATTAAATAGAAGAGGCACAATGCCGACTTCAGTACAAGAAGACTGACTCGTCCGTGTCTATGTTTTGAACCATTCCCGTGACACTAGTTATAGATTCCGATGCTTCACTTCAGGTTTACTGTATCCCTCTGACACTCTTATTGACGATGAAACACAGAAATTGCATCGGAATTAAATACAAAAGGCACAATGCCGACTTCAGTGCAAGAAGACTGACTCTTTCAAATGTCTATGTTTTGAACCATTCCTGTGACACTAGTCATAGATTCCGATGCCTCACTTCAGGTGACCTGTATCCCTCTGACACTCTTATTGACGATGAAACACAGAAATTGCATCGGAATTAAGTACAAAACGCACAATGCCGACTTAAGTACAAGAAGACTGACTCTTATTACTGTCTATGCTTTGAACCATTCCTGTGACACTAGTTATAGATTCCGAAGCTTCATTTCAGGTTTACTGTATCCTCTGGACCTTCTTATTGACGATGAAACACAGAATTTGCATCGGAATTAAATACAAAAGGTACAATGCCGGCTTATGTACAAGAAGACTGACTCTTCTTACTGTCTATGATTTGAGCAATTCCATTGACACTAGTTACAGATTCCGATGCTTCACTTCAGGTTTACTGTATCCCTTGAACATTTCTTATTGACGACGAAACACAGAAATTGAATCGGGATTAAATACAAAAGGTACAATGCCGACTTAAGTACAAGAAGACTGACTCTTCCTACTGTCTATGTATTAACCATTCCTGTGACGCTAGTTATAGATTCAGATGTTTCACTTCAGGTTTACTGTATCCCTCTGACCTTCTTATTGACGATGAAACACAGAAATTGCATCGGAATTAAATACAAAAGGCACAATGCCGACTTAAGTACAAAAAGATTGACTCTTCCTACTGTCTATGTTTTGAACCATTCCTGTGACACTCGTTATAGATTCCGATGCTTCACTTCAGGTTCACTGCAACCCTCTGACATTCTTACTGACGATGAAACACAGAAATTGCATCGGAATTAAATACAAACGGCACAGTGCCGACATAAGTACAAGATGACTGATTCTTCTTACTGACTATGTTGTAAACATTACCTGTGAGACTAGTTTTAGATTCCGATGCTTCACTATATGTTTACTGTATCCCTTGGACCTTCTTATTGATGATGAAACACAGAAAGTGCATCGGAATTATATACAAAATTCACAATGCCGACTTAAGTATAAGAAGACTGACTCTTCTTACTGACTATGATTTGAACATTTCCTGTGAGACCAGTTTCAGATTCCGATGTTTCACTATATGTTTACTGTATACCTTGGACCTTCTTATTGACGAAGAAACACAGAAACTGCATCGGAATTAAATACAAAAGGCACAATGCCGACTTAAAAACAAGATGACTGACACTTCTTGTTGTGTATGTTTTGAACCATTCTTGTGACACTAGTTTTGGATTCCGATGCATCACTTCAGGTTTACTGTATCCCTCTGACCTTCTTATTGACGATGAAAAACAGAAATTGCATCGGAATTAAATACAAAAGGTACAATGCCGACTCAAATACATGATGACTGGCTCTTCTTACTCTCTATGCTTTGAACCTTTCCTGTGAGACCGGTTTTAGATGCCGATGCTTCACTTCTGGATAACTGTATCCCTTTGACCTCCTTATTGACGACGAAACACAGAAATAGCATCGGAATTAAATACAAAAGGCACAATGCCGACTTAACTACAAGAAGACTGACTCTTCTTGCTTTGTATGTTTTGAAAAATTCCTGTGACACTAGTTATAGATTCCGATGCTTCACTTCAGGTTTACTGTATCCCTCTGACATTCTTATTGACGATGAAACACAGAAATTGCATCGGAATTAAATAGAAAAAGCACAATACCGACTTAAGTACAAAAAGATTGACTCTTCCTACTGTCTATGTTTTGAACCATTCCTGTGACACTAGTTATAGATTCCGATGCTTCACTTCAGGTTCACTGTAACCCTCTGACATTCTTACTGACGATGAAACACAGAAATTGTATCGGAATTAAATACAAACGGCACAGTGCCGACTTAAGTACAAGATGACTGATTCTTCTTACTGACTATGTTGTAAACATTACCTGTGACACCAGTTTTAGATTCCGATGCTTCACTATATGTTTACTGTATCCCTTGGACCTTCTTATTGATGATGAAACACAGAAAGTGCATCGGAATTATATACAAAATTCACAATGCCGACTTAAGTATCAGAAGACTGACTCTTCTTACTGACTATGATTTGAACATTTCTTGTGAGACCAGTTTTAGATTCCGATGTTTCACTATATGTTTACTGTCTACCTTGGACCTTCTTATTGACGAAGAAACACAGAAATTGCATCGGAATTAAATACAAAAGGCACAATGCAGACTTAAGTACAAGAAGATTGACACTTCTTACTGTCTATGATTTGAACCATTTCTGTGACATTAGTTATAGATTCCGATGCTTCACTTCAGGTTTACTGTATCCCTTGGACCTTGTTATTGACGATTAAACACAGTAATTGCATCGGAATCAAATACAAAAGGCACAATGCCGACTCATGTTCAAGAAGACTGACTCTTCTTACTGCCTATGTTTTGAACCTTTCCTGTGACACTAGTTATAGATTCCGAAGCTTCACTTCAGGCTTATTGTATCCTTTGGACCTTCTTATTGACGATGAATCACAGAATTTGCATCGGAATTCAATACAAAAAAGTACAATGCCGACTTAAGTACAAGAAGACTGACTCTTCCTACTGTCTATGTTTTGAGCAATTCCATTGACACTAGTTATAGATTCCGATGCGTCACTTCAGGTTTACTGTATCCTTTGGACCTTCTTTCTCGACGATGAAACACAGAAATAGCATCGGAATTAAATACAAATGGCACAATGCCGACTTAAGTAGAAGAAGACTGACTCTTCTTACTGTCTATGTTTTGAACCATTCCTGTGTCACTAGTTATAGATTCCGATGTTTCTCTTCAGGTTTACTGTATCCCTTGGACCTTCTTATTGACGACGAAACACAGAAATTGAATCGGGATTAAATACAAAAGGCACAATGCCGACTGAAGTACAAGAAGACTGACTCTTCCTACTGTCTATGTATTAACCATTCCTGTGACACTAGTTATGGATTCCGATGCTTCACTTCAGGTTTACTGTATCCTTGTGACTTTGTTGTTGACGATGAAACACAGAAATTGCATCGGAATTAAATACAAACGGCACAGTGCCGCCTTAAGTACAAGAAGACTGACCCTTCTTACTGACTATGTTGTAAACATTTCCTGTGAGACAAGTTCTAGATTCCGATGCTTCACTAAATGTTTACTGTATCCCTTTGACCTTCGTATTGATGATGAGACACAGAAAGTGCATCGGAATTAAATACAAAAGGCACAATGCCGACTTAAGTATAAGAAGACTGTCTCTTCTTACTGACTATGATTTGAACATTTCCTGTGAGACCACTTTTAGATTCAGATGTTTCACTATATGTTTACTGTATCCCTTGGCCCTTCATATTGACGAAGATACACAGAAATTGCATCGGAATTAATTACAAAAGGTACAATGCAGACTTAAGTACAAGAAGACTGACTCTTCTTACTGTCTATGTTTTGAACCGTTTCTGTGACGCTAGTTATAGATTACGATGCTTCTCTTGAGGTTTACTGTATCCCTTCGACCTTGTTATTGACGATGAAACACAGAAATTGCATCGGAATTAAATACAAAAGGCACAATGCCGACTTAAGTACAAGAAGACTGACTCTTCCCACTGTCTATGTTTTGAACCATTCTTGTGACACTAGTTTTGGATTCCGATGCGTCACTTCAGGTTTACTGTATCCTTCTGACCTTCTTATTGACGACGAAACAAAGAAATAGCTTCGGAATTAAATAGAAAAGGCACAATGCCGACATCAGTACAAGAAGACTGACTCTTCCGTGTCTATGTTTAGAACCATTCCTGTGACACTTGATATAGATTCCGATGCTTCACTTCAGGTTTACTGTATCCCTTGGACCTTCTTATTGACGACGAAACAAAGAAATAGCATCGGAATTAAATAGAAAAGGCACAATGCCGACATCAGTACAAGAAGACTGACTCTTCCGTGTCTATGTTTAGAACCATTCCTGTGACACTTGATATAGATTCCGATGCTTCACTTCAGGTTTACTGTATGCCTTGGACCTTCTTATTGACGACGAAACAAAGAAATTGCATCGGAATTAAATACAAAAGGCACAATGTTGACTCAAATACAAGATGACTGGCTCTTCTTACTCTCTATGTTTTGAACCTTTCCTGTGAGACCGGTTTTAGATTCCGATGCTTCACTTCAGGTTTACTGTATCCCTTGGACCATCTTATTGACGACGAAACACAGAAATTGCATCGGTATTAACTAGAAAAGGCACAATGCCGACATAAGTACAAGAAGACTGACTCTTCTTACTGACTATGATTTGAACATTTCCTGTGAGACCAGTTTTAGATTCCGATGCAACACTATATGTTTACTGTATCCCTTGGACCTTCTTGTTACGATGAAACACAGAAATTGCATCGGAATTAAATACAAAAGGCACAATGCCGACTTAAGTACAAGAAGACTGACTCTTCTTGCTGTGTATGTTTTGAACCATTCCTGTGACACTAGTTATAGATTCCGATGCTTAACTTCAGGTTTACTGTATCCCTCTGACCTTCTTATTGACGATGAAACACAGTAATTGCATCGTAATGAAATACAAAAGGCACAATGCCGACTCATGTTCAAGAAGACTGACACTTCTTACTGCCTATGTTATGAACCTTTCCTGTGACACTAGTTATAGATTCCGAAGCTTCACTTCAGCCTTACTGTATCCTTTGGACCTTCTTATTGACGATGAATCACAGAATTTGCATCGGAATTCAATACAAAAAAGTACAATGCTGACTTAAGTACAAGAAGACTGACTCTTCCTACTGTCTATGTTTTGAGCAATTCCATTGACACTAGTTATAGATTCCGATGCGTCACTTCAGGTTTACTGTATCCTTTGGACCTTCTTATCGACGATGAAACACAGAAATAGCATCGGAATTAAATACAAATGGCACAATGCCGACTTAAGTACAAGAAGACTGACTCTTCTTACTGTCTATGTTTTAACCATTCCTGTGTCACTAGTTATAGATTCCGATGCTCCACTTCAGGTTTACTGTATCCCTTGGACCTTCTTATTGACGACGAAACACAGAAATTGAATCGGGATTAAATACAAAAGGCACAATGCCGACTTAAGTACAAGAAGACTGACTCTTCCTACTGTCTATGTATTAACAATTTCTGTGACACTAGTTATAGATTCCGATGCTTCACTTCAGGTTTACTGTATCCCTGTGACCTTGTTGTTGACGATGAAACACAGAAATTGCATCGGAATTAAATACAAACGGCACAGTGCCGCCTTAAGTACAAGAAGACTGACTCTTCTTACTGACTATGTTGTAAGCATTTCCTGTGAGACAAGTTCTAGATTCCGATGCTTCACTAAATGTTTACTGTATCCCTTGGACCTTCGTATTGATGATGAGACACAGAAAGTGCATCGGAATTAAATACAAAAGGCACAATGCCGACTTAAGTATAAGAAGACTGACTCTTCTTACTGACTATGATTTGAACATTTCCTGTGAGACCAGTTTTAGATTCCGATGTTTCACTATATGTTTACTGTATCCCTTGGACCTTCATATTGACGAAGATACACAGAAATTGCTTCGGAATTAAATACAAAAGGCACAATGCAGACTTAAGTACAAGAAGACTGACTCTTCTTACTGTCTATGTTTTGAACCGTTTCTGTGACGCTAGTTATAGATTACGATGCTTCTCTTGAGGTTTACTGTATCCCCTGGACCTTGTTATTGACGATGAAACACAGAAAT